>NW_020229318.1:0-7500 GCF_003227725.1 Camponotus floridanus | reverse complement strand
GCATTTTCTCTGTCTCCCTCATTATCAGCTATTAAAATTTTAACGTTATCATCGATGTTTTTTACCCAATGACTCCATTTATTGAAATTATTTTCTTCTTTGTCTTGTACATCATTATAATCTTTTAAATTTTCTATACTTAATTCTTCAGGAAAATCTTTTGTAAGAAAATCTTTTATTTTTAGTTTATATTCTTCACATATTGTCTTTTTATTTTCTCTTGTCTCACCTTCTGTTTCGCTTCGCGCAATAATTAAAATTCCTTTCAATAAATCTTCTGCAACTTCAATATCCCGACATAAAATCAGTTGTCCTAATATGGATAAATAAAATTGCTTTATACGAGAACGTGTGTCTTTCAAAAAATTTGCATATTTTTTAATAAAATGTGCTACATCAATCCGTATATAACAAGCAGGTAAATTATTTTCTTTGCACCCGTCCGCATATTCTTCAAGTGTAAAATAATTGGTAAAACAACGAACAGCTGCTGTTAATAATGCACGTGAAAAATCGCATACAACTTCACGTGGTCGTGGTGCCCCAGATCGTGTCCACTCCATTAGCCAATATTGAATGATATTTGTATTATGCCTTTCTGATAACATCTGTGATACTGGAAAAAGTCCACTTCTTTCCGAATTAGCCACACAGTTATATAAAAATATATGTCCTGTTTTTGATTTATCTGGTCTTTTAATTTTTTTAATAATGCTACCAGTTGCGTCAATGTAAATGCATGCTGTTTCATCGGATGTATATGTTCTATATACATCTAATTGATAATTTGACCAATAATGCACAAAAAATGGATTTAATCCAATATTATGAACAATATTCTGTAATGGTCCTAATTGCATAATTTGTAACGCTTTTATTGGATCTTTATCAAAATAATTTGCCTGCGTAACATCATATTTAGCAACACGTAAAACATTTGCACTGAATAAATGCGGAGGCTCTATGTTATCACTACTTTGCATTAAATTTTCTGCCATTTCTGCTCTATATTTCATTACACTAGCTCCTTGTAATTTTTGAATAATAGTTTGTCTAATGGGATTTCTTAAATAACGTTTCCCGCAACGCCCTTCTCCTTTAATAAATTTACAGTTTATTTTAGTAGTTACTTCATTTGTGTTATCTATAGCACATTTTATTAAGGATCCACATTTACATGTACCATAAGCGTATCCCGATTCTCCATCACATGCTAATTTAACTCGTTTAAAATTAAAACCACAAGATAACTTAGTAGTTTCCCAAATTTTTTCGCTAAATACCTGTTGCCACGTTCCAGGTTGCAATATTGTATATTGTCGCGTAGAAGGAGGTCGATCTTTATCTTTTCGTTTATATGTTTTGTAAATGATCATAGATGTAAAATCCGTTTTCGCCATAATAATTGTGAAACATAATATATCATTATTAATTACAGACTCATCGGATTTGTTTAACGATTCTATTGTTTTTGAAACAGCGCTTGATGCGTCTGAAATTCGTTGCACATTACAACTGATATCTATTTCCTGATAAGGAGAAGGCTCTCTGACGGGAAGCTGTTGAGTTAATTTTTCTCTTATTTTATATCTATTACAAGTTACAAATGTGTATAGTGAATTTGGTGTTAAATGATTTTCAACTTCGTTAGCTATTGTTTTCCAAATTGCATTGTGTTTCGAAACTATTTTCTGATTTTCCTCTATAATTTGATCCTTGTATTTTATTAATGTATCAATTAAAGAATCTTTATTTATCATTGTTGGTCTTCCACGCATTTTTACAATGTAAAATAAATAAATGATATTACAAGTAATATAACAATAAAAACTAAAAATTAGGAAATATCACTCTTGCACTTGTCACTAATTAAAAAAAAAAACTGAAAAATAAATCGAAGTTTTTGTTACGACCGCGAAAATACTGAACACAACGGACTATAAATAAAATGAGCAATACAGTAAAACAGATATACTGAGGTACGCTAGACGGCGGCTACTGATGCCAGTTTCGAGACGTTGCCAGCCACCAACATATATATAAAGGAGATAACGCATACAAAGGAAAAGCCGCGTCGCAGATATAGACCGTCGGCTTTCTTTGCGTGAATGTCAGAATACTCTGACATATGATGATAACGAACAGCATCTCGAAACTGGCGGCAGATCAGATTTCAATCACTTTTACGCATACCGACAATACGTTGTCAAACAAAAATTTTGGCGCGATCGCAAAAAAAAAAACAGACTTTCTTCCGGAACATATATATATATATATATATATATATATATATATACAAAATCAACATATATACATATGCACAAAATTGTTTCTAATTAAGAAAAATGAAATTTCGAAATACAGAACAATAAAAGATAATAATAAAGTCAAATAAAATAAAGAGCAAATTCGATCTATTATATATTTTGATAGCATATTGTCGACAGATTATTTTAGTTATTACCAAAAAGCCGAGAGCAACAAATTCTTCAGTTAATTTATGTTATATTAATGCGCGCCATACAGGCTTCGCGCCGATATAGTGTCGATTTTTAATAGTTTAAAACGAGCAACAAATTCAATTACTTATATATTTCGATAGTATATTGTCTACCGATTATTTTGATACCAAAAAAACGCGAGCAACAAATTCTTTTAGTTAATTTATGTTATATTAATGCGCGACGTACAGGCGCCGACAAAGTATCGGTTTTTAATAATTTAAAACGAGCAACAAATTCATTCTTTTATATATTTCGATATTATATTGTCTATTAATTATTTTAATACCAAAAAGACGCGAGCAACAAATTCTTTTAGTGAATTTATGTTATATTAATGCGCGCCGTACAGGCTTCGCGCCGACAAAGTGTCGATTTTTAATAGTTTAAAACGAGCAACAAATTCAATCTTTTATATATTTCGATATTATATTGTCTATTAATTATTTTAATATCAAAAAGACGCGAGCAACAAATTCTTTTAGTGAATTTATGTTATATTAATGCGCGCCGTACAGGCTTCGCGACGACAAAGTGTCGATTTTTAATAGTTTAAAACGAGCAACAAATTCAATCACTTATATATTTCGATAGTATATTGTCTACCGATTATTTTGATACCAAAAAAACGCGAGCAACAAATTCTTTTAGTTAATTTGTTATATTAATGCGCGACGTACAGGCTTCGCGTCGACAAAGTATCGGTTTTTAATAATTTAAAACGAGCAACAAATTCAATCTTTTATATATTTCGATATTATATTGTCTATTAATTATTTTAATACCAAAAAGACGCGAGCAACAAATTCTTTTAGTTACTTTTCTCTTGTGGAAATGAGTGGCATCGCTCAGCGATACTTATGGTATGTTGGTTTTAATTAAATAATACAATTTTTACAAAATGTTTTTACATGATTTTGAAGCAACAAAATAGCAACAAATTCTAGTGTAATTAATTTTTTAATTGGGGCATTTTATATATTTTTTTCATTATGGGGGGGGCTAGCTTAATGTCAAGCTGGCCCCCCCACTTTAAACGTAATTTTCTGCTAAACGGTTTGAGCAACAAAATCCGGACTACGGCAACAAATTAGCACATAATTAGCACTAAATTATTTAATAGATAAGATTTTATTTGGCGTTGGTGGGGGGGCCAGCTTAATAGGGGTGATTCGCGGGGAAATCCCGTCGCTGGAGGATTCTACGAATATGAGTTACAACGCGTCGCCAATCCCGACGTATATCTCGTGGAAAAAATTTTACAAAAAAAGGGTGACAAGGTTTACGTGAAATGGTTGGGAATGGATAAATCATACAACTCTTGGATCCATAAAAATAATGTGTTGTAAACATTTATTGAAACATATAAAATATATATAAATATAAAAATATATAATATAAAATGTACAAAATATATACATGATTATGTACAAAATATACAATAAATAAAATATATACATTTATTTACAACGGTATCTGATAATGTCCCCACGGTAGCGTATCGGTGGTATCGGGTACGATATACCGCTTGTCGTCGTACGGACTCAGAGCAATTTTCGTCTCGCGAATCGTGTATACTTGGTGTAATTTAGATCGTATACACGACTGCTGACGCGTCATTTCAATCTCTTCGTTCAAGCACCGCGTGTAATCGTCAAACGTTATCGTTCTCGCGACAACGTTGCTCTTGACACCTTTGACTTTCTTCGTATCCTTTTTCCCATTCACTCGTAACGCGTACATCTTTGCTCTGAGCCCGACGAATTCGGTCATTATGGCACCGTTGTTTTCATCCTTCATCAGACCCGGCACCTTTTTATTTAGAAGCGGTATACCGTATGCATTGTCCACCGCATAATCGCTCGTGTCGAATCTAACAATGTCACGCTTCATATTCTCATACACATTCGCACACTCGATGTGATATATGAGACTGTCCGTATCGGTATACACTACCCGGCATTTGTCGCGATACATTGGTGTCATATACTCGTGATGAAATTCGTACAAACATGTCTTGGATATGTCGAGGATGCACATACCCACGTAAATCGGCTTGTAGAATTTCACCTCGAGTTTACGCAATTCCACAGCGATTAAGTTTTCCGAAAAAACGCTTCTGCTGTGGAAATTTGGTTTCGCGATCATCGCCTCTGCGCCGTACCGACCGTCCCACTTTGTTAATAATTTTACATCGACACGATTGCGCACATTTTCCATCGTTTTACCAAACACCGCATTATTTATTAATTTATATAAATTTTTTTCGAAATCATTTTTAGCCAATGTTCTGAAATGTGTATTTAATTCTATATAATTTTGAAGCCAGGGAGATTGTGAAAACTGTAAAATTCGATGTATTTTTGTTACACGAAGGCCGTGCCGCGTGCACTGCTGCAGATTGCGGTAGTGTATCACGTAACGCTTCTTATCGTATAACGTTGCAAGCAGCTTGAATTCCCGCTTGCCAGGTGGTTTGTCGCGTGTCGGGCAAAACGGTAGGTCAGTGTGCGCATCGTGAAGATGTTGCGGGTACTCGAGGTCCACTTCGAGGATATAGCCCGTAGATGAATCTAGCGCGATGGATGATACGTCAAAATTTGACACATCGTCGACCCATCGAAAATCAGCATAGGGCAATGGTTGACACATCGCCCATCCGTACAAATTATTCACATCAAAGTACATCAAGTACGATGATGGTTTCGATGGATCGTACAACTCCATGTACTTGTTATTAGCGCGAGCGTATCTACCCGAACATTGGCTCAGACCACCGCGTATACCACGTTCGATAAACATAACCATGTCGATGTCTGTAAGCAACTCGAACGTGATTTTTGTATGCTTCAAAATGGCGTCCCACGTGTATCCGGGGAGAGTATAATAATACGCGGGGTCGAGTCCGTAACTTTCGATACATTTATCTCGAAAGTTTTCGAAAATGTCGGCTAATAACAAGACATCAATTTTGAGGTACAAGTCGCTATATTCACCTAGCGTCCGAATGGAGAATTGCATCCAGACGTTCTCGGCGTGCGCGTAATCGCTCTCGGATACAGTTTCACCGGTCAAGGAACTGTAAAACGATTCGCGCGGTGGTAAACACGTATCATGCAACCTATCGACGGAATCGATGTATTCGTACGGAAATACACCTTTTCGCGTTAACAAATTGAAATTTTCGGTAGATAAATTTTGAAATTCCGATTTTAAAATTTTAAGCTTATCTTTGTCCAAAAATGATGCCAATTTATCGAGACTCGATGCGAGAAATTTGTATGAATCGATGAAACGTAATTTTATTTGATTTTTTGATTCTTCTTCTTCTTTAAGATCAACTCTTTTGGTAAACGAAATATATTTTTCCTTGGTAATCGGTAATAACTCGATTTTCCCTTCGAACGCTGTGGCTATTTCCTCGATAATAAAATGAGAATCGTAACCGGATAAATTGTGAAACACTATCGGAATGCAAAAAGAATCTTTATAATTTAGATTACAATTTGAGTGTGCAGGACCTCTGTACCGCCCGGTCAGATGGCAATGATCGCGAACGCGTGTATCATCTTGCGCGAACGGTTTTTCGCATATATGACGAGTGGCGCTATGGAATTTCTCCCACTCTTCGGACGTTAAATTTACCATGGGGACATTTGTTTTTAAAATATTTTTTACACGTAACGCCAAATTTTTAAGGTCTTCGGCGAACCATGCTATACAATCAACGCTACGACGCGAATGATATGCTGATAATGAGTCATCGTACGAACAATGTACATAATAAGCTAAACTAAATACCCGATGGCGTTGATATAATTTTTCTTCTGTCGTCTTGACCAAGACACATTCCAAGTCAGCGTAGACCACAAATGGAAGCTGCTCCTTCCGATTGGGGTTGCTGAACTCGAGCCACTTGTCCTTATCGCTCGGCAATCGGATAGCGCAGTCGTTTAACTTTCCGCAGTCGACCGTATGGGACTGCAACTTGGCGTCCGAAAGAAAATAATGTAGACATCTGTAAAAGAAATAAAAAATTTTTTTATCATAAGATTTTTTATATAAATTATAATTTTCAAATAATATAAAATAAACTTACCGATCGCAGATATATTTTTGAGTCTTGTGTTTGCTCAGTTGCGAGCTCACGAGCCGGGATAAATTCTTGATCCAAGCGAAATGTCCCACGCTGTTGCCGTCTTCAGTGTACAGCAGATTCACATGTTTGTCCCGTTTCTGCTGCGAAAGATGTATCGGGACAATGTTTTTGTCTTCGATGTCATACACATTGATTGAAATGTCATTTGCAAGTTCAAATTTTTTAATCTGATTCACAGTCACTGGAAACTCAATGTCCCGGAGATTCAGCACTGTCGCGTAATGCGGGTACGATGATTCCCGTTCCGCATGACTTTTGGCGGGATACAGAGCGGCGACCACTGCCCACGCGAAACACGCATTGTCCTTTGATTGCTCGTTAACCACCGCTCTCTTCATCATAATCTCCCGCGATAACTTGATGTGACATCCCGCGCGCATGGGATTGTACTTGTTAATATTTACAGTCAAGTTCAGTATTCGCGACAATGCCCACCCGCTATCGCGTTCCTGAAACTCTTCCAGAGACGCTAGGGTGGACTCGATAACATGCCGTTCGTACCACTCGCGTAAATCAGATGTGCGAAAGAGTTCATAGTTTCTCGTATTCACACTTTTATTCGCGTGTTTATCACCCGACACAAATTCGCCGTTGAATATAGTGTTCACTTTTACACTGTTGTGTTTTTTTAAAGCGTCCTGCACATGTTCCAACACAATGTCTTTAGCGTCATCGAGAAATTGGCGTGGTTCAATGTGATTATAGTTTATCACCGCACTAGTCGATACGCGACTCTCGAACGCCGTATCAATTTCACGCCACACAAGTGCATTTTGACGCGCACTACATCCGGCACCCGCGTGTACGAAACGTCCACGTACCGAATTTTTCAGCCTTTCG
>NW_020229317.1:282436-302748 GCF_003227725.1 Camponotus floridanus | reverse complement strand
GCTCGATGAGCTATCTCAACTCGTTGCAGAGTACAATACGCGAAAACATCGCACCATCGGTATGAGACATGTCGACGTCACTCCGGCGATCGCCGAAAAACTTTTAAAATACGGTGTTACAGCAATATAAAAATTGCGGCTCCGGCAAAATTTAAAGTAGGCGATTCGGTACGCGTGAGCAAATACAAGACCATCTTTGAAAAAGGTTTCACACCAATTGGACCGACCGAAGTTTTTAAGATTATCGAAGTGCAGAAAACTAATCCCGCGACATTCATACTCGAAGATTCGCGGGGAAATCCCATCGCTGGAGGATTCTACGAATACGAGTTACAACGCGTCGCCAATCCCGACGTATATCTCGTGGAAAAAATTTTGCGAGAAAAGGGTGATGAGGTTTATGTGAAATGGTTGGGAATGGATAAATCATACAACTCTTAGATTCATAAAAATAATGTATTGTAAACATTTATTGAAACAAAATATGCGTATAAAATATATAAAATTTATTAAAATATAAATATAAATATAAATATATAAATATAAAATATATAATATAAAATGTACAAAATATATACATGGTTATGTACAAAATATACAATGAACAAAATATAGATTTATTTACAACGGTATCTGATAATGTCCCCCGGTAGCGTATCGGTGGTATCGGGTACGATATATCGCTTGTCGTCGTACGGACTCAGAGCAATTTTCGTCTCGCGAATCGTGTATACTTGGTGTAATTTAGATCGTATACACGACTGCTGACGCGTCATTTCAATCTCTTCGTTCAAGCACCGCGTGTAATCGTCAAACGTTATCGTTCTCGCGACAACGTTGCTCTTGACACCTTTGACTTTCTTCGTATCCTTTTTCCCATTCACTCGTAACGCGTACATCTTTGCTCTGAGCCCAACGAATTCGGTCATTATGGCACCGTTGTTTTCATCCTTCATCAGACCCGGTACCTTTTTATTTAGAAGCGGTATACCGTATGCATTGTCCACCGCATAATCGCTCGTGTCGAATCTAACAATGTCACGCTTCATATTCTCATACACATTCGCACACTCGATGTGATATATGAGACTGTCCGTATCGGTATACATTACTCGACATTTGTCGCGATACATTGGCGCCATATACTCGTGATGAAATTCGTACAAACATGTCTTGGATATGTCGAGGATGCACATACCCACGTAAATCGGTTTGTAAAATTTCACCTCGAGTTTACGCAATTCCACAGCGATTAAGTTTTCCGAAAAAACGCTTCTGCTGTGGAAATTTGGTTTCGCGATCATCGCCTCTGCGCCGTATCGTCCGTCCCACTTTGTTAATAATTTACATCGACACGATTGCGTACATTTTCCATCGTTTTACCAAATACCGCATTATTCATTAATTTGTATAAATTTTTTTCGAAATCATTTTTAGCCAACGTTCTGAAATGTGTATTTAATTCTATATAATTTTGAAGCCAGGGAGATTGAGAAAACTGTAAAATTCGATGTATTTTTGTTACACGAAGGCCGTGCCGCGTACACTGCTGCAGGTTGCGGTAGTGTATCACGTAACGCTTCTTATCGTATAACGTTGCAAGTAGCTTGAATTCTCGCTTGCCAGGTGGTTTGTCGCGTGTCGGGCCAAAACGGTAGATCAGTGTGCGCATCGTGAAGATGTTGCGGGTACTCGAGATCCACTTCGAGGATATAGCCCGTAGGCGAATCTAGCGCGATGGATGATACGTCAAAATTTGACACATCGTCGGCCCATCGAAAATCAGCATAGGGCAACGGTTGACACATCGCCCATCCGTACAAATTATTTACATCAAAGTACATCAAGTACGATGATGGTTTCGATGGATCGTACGACTCCATGTACTTGTTATTAGCGGAGCGTATCTACCCGAACATTGGCTCAGGCCGCCGCGTATACCACGTTCGATAAACATAAACCATGTCGATGTCTGTAAGCAACTCGAACGTGATCTTTGTATGCTTCAACATGGCGTCCCACGTGTATCCGGGGAGAGTATAGTAATACGCGGGGTCGAGTCCGTAACTTTCGATACATTTATCTCGAAAGTTTTCGAAAATGTCGGCTAATAACAAGACATCAATTTTGAGGTACAAGTCGCTATATTCGCCTAGCGTCTGAATGGAGAATCGTGTCCAGACGTTCTCGGCGTGCGCGTAATCGCTCTCGGATACAGTTTCACCAGTCAAGGAACTGTAAAACGATTCGCGCGGTGGTAAACACATATTATGCAACCTGTCGACGGAATCGATGTATTCGTACGGAAATACGCCTTTTCGCGTTAACAAATTGAAATTTTCTGTTGATAAATTTTGAAATTCCGATTTTAAAATTTTGAGTTTATCTTTGTCCAAAAATGATGCCAATTTATCGAGACTCGATGCGAGAAATTTGTATGAATCGATGAAACGTAATTTTATTTGATTTTTTGATTCTTCTTCTTTAAGATCAACACTTTTGGTAAACGAAATATATTTTTCCTTGGTTATCGGTAATAACTCGATTTTTCCTTCGAACGCTATGGCTATTTCCTCGATAATAAAATGAGAATCGTAACCGGATAAATTGTGAAACACTATCGGAATGCAAAAAGAATCTTTATAATTTAGATTACAATTTGAGTGTGCAGGACCTCTGTACCGCCCGGTCAGATAGCAATGATCGCGAACGCGTGTATCATCTTGCGTAAACGGCTTTTCGCATATATGACAACGAGTGGCGCTATGGAATTTCTCCCACTCTTCGAACGTTAAATTTACCATGGGACATTTGTTTTAAAATATTCTTAACGCGAATTGCTAAATTTTTAAGGTCTTCGGCGAACCATGTTATACAATCGACGCTACGACGCGAATGATACTCTGATAATGAGTCGTCGTACGAACAATGTACATAATAAGCTAAACTAAATACCCGATGGTGTTGATATAATTTTTCTTCTTTCGTCTTGGCCAAGACACATTCCAAGTCGGCGTAGACCACAAATGGAAGCCGTTCCTTCCGATTAGGGTTGCTGAACTCGAGCCACTTGTCCTTGTCGCTCGGCAACCGGACAGCGCAGTCGTTTAACTTTCCGCAGTCGACCGTATGCGACTGCAACTTGGTGTCTGAATAAAAATAATGAAGGCATCTGTAAAAGAAAAAAATTTAATTAAGATTTATGTAACAAAGTGTATAACATATAATTATCCAAATAATATAAAATAAACTTACCGATCACAGATATATCTTTGACCATTGTGTTTGCTCAATTGCGAGCTCACGAGCCGGGATAAATTCTTGATCCATGCAAAATGTCCCACGCTGTTGTCATCTTCAATGTACAGCAGGTTCACATGCTTATCCCGTTTCTGCTGCGAAAGACGTATCGGGACAATGTTTTTGTCTTCGATGCCGTACACATTGATTGAAATGTTATTTGCAAGTTCAAATTTCTTAATCTGATTCACAGTCACTGGAAACTCAATGTCCCGGAGATTCAGCACTGTCGCGTAATGCGGGTACGATGATTCCCGTTCCGCGTTCCTTTCAGCGGGATACAGAGCGGCGACCACTGCCCACGCGAAACACGCATTGTCCTTTGATTGCACGTTAATCACCGCTCTCTTTATCATAATCTCCCGCGGTAATTTGATGTGACATCCCGCGCGCAAAGGATTGTACTTATTTATATTTACAGTCAAGTTCAGTATTCGCGACAAAGCCCACCCGCTATCGCGTTCCTGAAACTCTTCCAGAGACGCTAGGGTGGACTCGATAACGCGCTGTTTGTACCACTCGCGTAAATCGGATGTGCGAAAGAGTTCATAGTTTCTCGTATTCACACTTTTATTCGCGTGTTTATCACCCGACACAAATTCGCCGTTGAATATAGTGTTCACTTTTACACAATTGTGTTTTTTTAAAGCGTCCTGCACATGTTCCAACACAATGTCTTTAGCGTCATCGAGAAATTGGCGCGGTTCGATGTGATTATAATTTATCACCGCACCAGTCGATACGCGACTCTCGAACGCCGTATCAATTTCGCGCCACACAAGTCCATTTTGACGCGTACTACATCCGGCACCCGCGTGTACGAAACGTCCACGTACCGAATTTTCAAACCTTCGAGGCGCGCGATCCGAGCAATCAGTGATTGTCGATTTCCGATCGATAATCGCGGCCGTTTGATTCGACTTTGCTCTTCCAGCGACTCGATGTACTCGTCGCATCGTTGCTCCCACACAATGTAGTTTTCCAGCGAATCAAGCAAAGCCGATTGTTCTCGCAAAATTTGCTCCTCCATATTGCTAACGTACACTTGCAAAATTTAGCGTTTCCAATGATAGGTCTGATGCACTTTAGCTACTGGTGGGGTGCGTCTCTCTATTTTGATTTATATATCGTCTCATGCATTGTTTTATGATCGAACATTCTAGAACGATTTCATCTTACAAAAAATTCCCCGTAGTACCGTGCGCAATTTGACCTTGATAATTTCACGTTTTGTCACGTACATTTGAAAAATCTAACGTGATTGCAACAGGGGCAACCGTACATCGGCCCTTGATTTTAGCGCTTTCAGCTAAATCTTTGTCTGGGGATGATGCATGTTTTAACCTTGGCGGTTATTTTTTCACTATTTGTCACATACATTTGAATAATTTTGGTGCGATTGCATCAGTGGCAGTCGTACATCGGCGCTCGATTTTATCAAATTCAGCTAAATCTTTGTCTAGGGATGATGCACATTTTAACCTTGGCGGTTATTTTTTCACTATTTGTCACGTACATTTGAAAATTTTAACGTGATTGCATCAGGCGCAGCCGTACATCGGCGCTCGATTTTTGCAAATTCAGCTAAATCTTAGTTTCGATGCAGATCTTAACCTTGAAAATTTCCCGTTTTGTCACGTACATTTGAATAATTTTGACGTGATTGTATTAGGAGCAGCCGTACATCGGCGCTCGATTTTAGTAAATTCAGCTAAATCTTTGTTCCGAAGATGATGATGTCATCGCAGCCGTACATCGGCGCGACAAAATTTTGGAGGAAATTAAAATGTTGTGTCAGTAATAATCCCCTTTACATCATAATTTGGGATACTATTTGAATTGATATTGATTCTAATACGATTGCAGTATTGCATCAATCGCGCGTGTGAAAGATTCATCGCTGAAGAAATATGAATTTCTACGTTCCGATTCGAAACGGTGAAACTCCACCGTGTAAGAAGCAAAAATGCGACACGTAAGTTTAAATCGTTTAAAAAATTTGTTACTTATTGATTTTTAATATTGTTGTATAATTATTTATATTTTATAGTATCCAGCCTCGTCGTGCGTCTCGCATACTTAGAAGAAGGTACGCTCTAACCCCGACGTCGTACAAGTATTTGGACATTGGAATAAGCGTTGGAGCTGTATCGTACTTGGAGCTGATTCTCGGCGATAATCGAGGCAATCAAATAGTGTTGCCCTTTTCAACGTGGAATTTGTTGATGCGGAAGCAAGCAGATGTTGAACAATTTCTACAATCGACTGCTCTCCCATTAAGGATTGGAGATTTAACGATTGAAATGTATCAATCGAAAATTGTAAAATTTGCATTATGCGAAAATTCTTTGTACATGAAACCAGAAACATTATTACATTTATTTAATTTTGAAAATTGTATCGATCATATGCACAATTGGTTATGCGAGAATACGTATCTCGTAAATGAAAAATTTAAACAATTTGAAACTGTATTACAACGTAATAATATTACTACTGTATGCAATGCTGTAAAAACGATACGTGAGAGTGATGTCTTTGACAGCGAATCATTGATCGATTGCGAATTATTAACATGTGCTATAAATGATATTCTTTACGATGCGTGCAATAAATAATTATTTTTATTCCATCTATGAATTTTATTTCTTTCCTTCCATACGAATAAGAATAGTCGACAATTTTTCTCAACACGCTCCGCCAAAGATGTAGAGAAATGCTGAGGTAGATGAGACGCGATGCTCTAGTTGGAATGAGACGCGAGATATTAAAAAGATATATAATGAAGAGGAGTCTGCGACATTAGAATATTATTTCGTTGTTCTTTGCGTTTCGTTAGTCTTGTGTGTTACGTTAGTGCAATGGCTGAAGAAAACGTAATCATCGGTAATGAAGATATGGATGATAATGATGTTGAAGAAAACGTAATCATCGGCAATGAAGATATGGATGAATATGATGCCTGGATGGATCCCGTTGTGGTGGAAAAAATTGTGATTGAGAGAGAGAGAAGAGCGAAATGGAAGAAATTATATGCGAAAGAAGAATCATCTGATAAGGAACCTGATTTCGATTTTCGAACTAGTGATGTTGAAGAATTACTTCAGTATGAGCGGGAACAACTTTCGAAGAGGAATCTGGAAACCTCAGTCGTTCAATTTATAAGAAATCGTGAGCTTGGCTTGAAAAAACCTCGCACAATTTCGTTGAACAGATTTCTCAAAACTCGAAAATTTTGGGCGAACTCAGTTAAAAAATGTGATGCAAGTTTTTGTTTTGAATGTATACATGCGGAAGATCCTAATCACACTAAAGTAAAATGTTTCGGAAATAGACTTTGTGAACATCTTGAATTATGTAAAGGTATAGACAAATTCGAAGAAGATGTGCATGAGAATATGCTACGACATGACTTGGAAACGTTGAAGGTAAAAATATTTTTGCTAATGTGTAATAAATTTAATTACATTTACAATTATTATGTTTAATTTCAGAGTTTACGAGAGTACATGAATAGTCGACGAGAGGGCCAGGAGCGGAAGTCCCTCAGCCCGACACATCGCCCCTAGTCTTCCAGGAGCGGCTTCATCCCCTCCCCCGCACCACCAAATTTTATTATTATATTTTATTATAATCTTAATTTAAGTACATACACACACACACACACACACAAAATGTATAAAAACACGTACACATTTTAATAAATTTTATATATTCTATATCCGTAAAAAAAAAAAAATCTAATTATTTGTATGCCTCTCCTTGCGTTCCCATCCCTGCGTTAGTTATAAGCATCGCGATATCGTTCTCTCTCGTGCGTTAATCTTAAGTCTATCTTTCACGATTAGAATTAGTAATCTCTCTCGCACGCGCTAGTTGTAAGTCTATCTCTTTCTCTCATGCTTAGAATAAGTAATCTCTCGCGCTATGACACAGAAAAAATGTATAACAGATTTTAAAATAAATGTTGTTTCAATAAAAAAATGTGATTATTTACGCGTCTCTCCTTGAGTTCCGTCCCTTGCGCTATCTCTCTCTCGCGCACTAGTTGTAAGTCTCGCGATATTATCGTTCTCTCTCGCACGCGTCGTCTTCGCGCTATCGTTCTCTCTCGCATGCGCTAATTGCAAGTCTCGCGATATTATCGTTCTCTCTCTTGTACATGTCGTCTTGGCGCTATCGTTCTCTCTCTTTCATATACTCGTTGTTCACTTACCTTTGCGTCGTCCTTCTCCCACCTATACGTCGTCCTTGTCCCACGTTAACGCCATCCTTGTTGCACTCGTAGCACTGTCCTCTTCACACTTTGCACTGTCCTTTTCTCATACGTAGCGCTGTCCTTCTCACACCACCGTCTTCTTTCCGCTAATCCCCCTTCACCGCGCGGACCCCCTCGTCCATCTCTCGCGCCGCTGATCCCCCTTCATTGCGCGGACCCCCTCGTCCATCGCTCGCGCCGCGGATCCCCCTTCACCTCGCGGACCCCCTCGCCCATCGCTCGCGCCGCGGATCCCCCTTCACCTCGCGGACCCCCTCGTCCATCGCTCGCGCCGCTGATCCCCCTTCACCTCGCGGACCCCCTCGTCCATCGCTCGCGCCGCGGATCCCCCTTCACCTCGCGGACCCCCTCGCCCATCGCTCGCGCCGTGGATCCCCCTTCACCTCGCGGACCCCCTCGTCCATCGCTCGCGCCGCGGATCCCCCTTCCCCGCGGGTGACGTCACCCACCGCGCGCCGCGGTTCCTCCTTCCCCGCGCGTGACGTCACTCCCCCCGCACCGCGGTTCCCCCTCGCGCCTCACCCCCCCTGAGAGGACCTGAGTTAGAACTCTCATAGTATCACTACTGACATAATATGCAGTGATGCCCTCTATACATGACTCTATGATACTAAACTCATAATTATGATTTTCATTTTTCGACTTTTGGCCAGCTTTTCGGGCGTTTCAGACCACTGTGCGTCGCGACCACCAGTTAAATATTTTGAATACATTTTGTAATGCGCAATTCTTAACATGTTTTCCACATCGCATACTATTCATCTAATTTATTTAGAGCATCGATATCTTCGTAATCCGCCCAAGGTTTCAATAATATAGCCGTTCCCCGCATCGTCTAGTATATCGGCCATTTTCGCTTTTCAAGTCCTTTAACGTACACGACAGACGATTCTTCTTCTTCTTCTTCTTCGTACCAACGACAGCTGTTGTAATCGCACGCTTAGCCAAACCATACGAAACATTTCCGTCTTCCCATTGTAATCCGTGATGATTTCTAATCAACCATGAGACTTGACATCGCTCAGATTTTGTAAGCACGCTCCACGGTACGGGACTTGCGAAAAAGTAATGCGATAGAACATATCCCTTTCTCAAGACTGCCGTTTCCTTCACGGAAGAATAGTTTGCCGATGGTAAATCCTTGCAGATTCACAAACGTTGGTACGGACATGACGAGATCTCTCTTCCTCTTTTCGATACGCCAGTCGAGAAGAATGACAAAACTCTAAAACCATCTCGCAAGATTTTGATTTATATCATGCTCCTCTTCCCCCTCTCTCTTGTGTCGATGTTGTTGTCGCAAACACTTAGGTGATTTTGCGTACAACGTTGGTCAACGGATTGTACTGGATCACGCGATCGTGTATGATGAGGCAGTACGCAGTGGTATTCGCCAGCACGTTCTCCTTACACTCGAATTCCAATCTCACATCCACGGTTGCGCTCTTGACCGATTCGTTTTGTCGAGAACAATCGATAATCACGAACGGACCGTAAAATAGAAACATCTCGACGGAGAGACTCGGTTCGAGATACTCGTATCCGTAATAATTCTTGCAGAAGCGCATATACGTGTCGTACAGAATAGAATATCTGTTTTTATGGAAATCCAGATTCATATCGGATAATATTCCGAATTCAGATAGAGTTTCACGTTGATCAATTTGCAGTTGTCGAATTGACTCACATCCTTAGACATGACATTCTTCCGACCTGTCTGCAGAGCGAAGACAACGTATCGTGGTTTCTCCAGCTGAGTCGCGGTCTTAATGGCCCACAAATGCTTGGTTGTAAGCTGCAAAAACGGATACTCGTACAGATCCCACGAGCGAAAAGCCATGCTGAGATATCGTCCGCTATCCAGAGCACGCAGCATCGACAACTTTTCGATTTACCTCAACAGCACGTGAGGCATTCGCCATTGAATATGTTGATCATAAGCTCCTGCGCCGAATTTCCAAACAGACAATTGTCGTCCTTGCGCGATCATATCAAGATCAATTCGTGACGAGCGTTAATCACCACGCGTCTGTAATCCTCGCAAAATCCCAGCAACATGTAGAGCGGTACGCAAAAATTGAAATGTCCATTCGCGTTGGTCGACGCATCCCAGCCGGCATTTTTCATAATCACGTTTCTATCGGATGATACCGTTACATAGTTTTTGAGCGTAGTAGTTATTCCTACGTTTCTATTGCGATCAATCTCAACGCCGTCGAGATCGTATCGAATCTCATCGAACATGAATGCGACGCAATTATTTCCCAGTGCCAATTCATTTTCTCCTTCGGCTGCTGGTCTGTTTTTCGTTAGTTGTCCCTCGATGTATAGGAAACTCTCATGCGGCAGCGTACAGATCCTGTTGTTGTATGGGTATTCTTATCTCGTCATTGTGTCCGAACGTTGTATTGGCGAACGGGTTGTACGTGTGAGTCTCGATCTTGACGATACGATCGTCAAAAATAGGTTCGTCACCGATATTGAGAACGTCGGTCATCGTTCAGCTGTTTCGCACCACAAATCCCAAAGATTGCAAAAACGCAACGTTCGATGCGCTGAGTTTCTTTTTCTTGATTGATTGGATATTAGCGAACGTCGACGTTGTTGTTAGTGTCGCTGATTTCGTAAAGATTGCGTTATCTCTCACGTCTTTCGATCCGTTCAACACGAGCATCTCATACATCGCATACGTACGTTATCGCCGCAGCCGTCGTACGTGCAACCTTACGGTGATCTCTTCTCCTCGAAAATTGAGCAATCGTCCGTTCTGGTCGACAACGCGTAACGTTAAATCCGTAATGCTCCGCGCGATGATCGGCAGGTAAATGATCTGCGCCGGCGTTTCTGATATCTTATATTCTGGTGGTACCCTCGGTGAAAATTCGTGTATCGTATGAACGAGTTTTCCGTTGTTGTACGCGCCCGCGGTCACGTTACGTTCTACGCGGATAATATTAACGTTGATAATGTTAATCGGCATGTTCGATTCGTACCTTTTTCCCGGCTCGAGAATACGATTCGAGAATCATAGCAACGATCCAATGTTGTCGGATTTGCTAAAGTTTAATCTGTATGCGCATTTGATCTCGCTCCTCATCGTATTGTAATTAACGCGGAGCACTATCGGATATTCACCATCTTCATAGTCACCGCCGTCAATGTGTTTCTCATCGCGATGTTTCCGTGAAATTGCACATTTCAAAAATTCATGTATATCTCGCAACTCGTATGATCCCTCGGGAATCGCAATTTCCGCGTCGTCTTTACCAAAATAAAATTTATTATTCAAGGAATTCACGTTCGGTATCGTGTGATAAGTTTCAAAATCCGTTAGACCGAGTTCGTATTCATCGTCGCTCAAATCTACAGTGGGAAAGAAGTTTACCGCGAGAACGCTACTCTTCCCAGTCAATGTGAATGTCATAGACATGTCGACGAAACTGTTTAACGAATACTGAGTTAAATAGCGCGATATCCGTCTTTAAATTTGCACGCATCGACCGTTCGAAGAAACTGCAAGCACAATTGTCCGCAGATGCTCTGATCGTAAGTTTGAACAGGTGTGTGATTGTACTGTATTTTCGTTACGTTTTGTCCGAAATATCGCACCAATTCGATCGGTGGTCGAAGATTGCCGAAACTGTCGAAATATATAACGCGATTCCCCCTCTTTGCGTACGCTACCCAATGAGTACCCGGTCCTTCGACGCTACCTAAATTTACGATGCCGTTCTCGTTTTGACAAATATCACCGATCGGTAAAGAGTTGCGCATGGAAACGCCTTTAAAATATGGAATGCGCATACGTTTCGCCAGTTGTAGCAATTGTACGTTGGTAGTTGCGCCCTGCGGCATTTTTAACGTTTTTTGACGTTTTTTTTTCTCATTGAGACTCCTCGTGCGTGTTTGTAAGGAGCGAGATATAATCCGCGACCTTCCATGGCGCGATTGTGACGTAGCATCTCTTGCATCTGCGCGGCTTTTCCGTCGTTCACCGCCTTCGCTACACCCGCCGCTCCGCTGATCAGGGATCCAAGCGCACCCAGCATTGGTAGAATCGGCAATACGCCGCCGCATTTTGCTACCGGAAGTATCCGTTTCTTCGCAGTTTTCTTCTTCGTCTTCGTCTTCGTCCTCTTCAGGCCCATACCGAGCTTCGTCTTGGCTTTCATCGCCGCCCAGTCAGCTGTGGCGGCGGATCTCTCACCGAGAGTCGAAATCACTCACACCGATACGATTTCGCGCTTTCTCGGCTAGTATTCTATCCGCCGCGTGTCTCTCGGTAAGATCGTTGCTGCGAGAGTACGCTATATCGTGTTCGCGACACGCCGCGTCCAATAAATTTATACCTCGATCGCCTTTGGCTAATCGCTTCTGCAACCGCGTGCCTGGACCGCAAAACTGATAGCCGGGAATATGGAATTCGATCGGAAGCGCGTTTATCGCACGATTTAAGGAGTGGCACCCGTTTGGCCACGTTAATATTGACCACCATCCCGACAACGTTGAAATTGACCACGTTGCGATTGATCACGTTGCTATTGACCACGTCCCGATTGACCACCGTCCCGATTGACCACCGTCCCGACTGACCACGGTCCCGATTGACCACCGTCCCGATTGACCACCGTCCCGATTGACCACAAAAAAAGAATTTAAAAATTAAATTAATATAACTAGTTATAAATATAATAATAAAAAAATAATTAAAAAATATTAAAAAATATTTAAAAAATAATTTAAATATTCACATAAGGTATGATTGAGTTGCCCACAGTTTTATAAACCTATGTGAAGTCTCAGTTTGCGTTGCAAAGTACACGCACATCTGCACATCTCACCACCCCCCCATCCCCACCACGTTGCAAACCCAAGTGAAATTTGGGACGGTGGTCAATCGGGACCGCGGTCAATCGGGACCGCGGTCAATCGGGACCATGGTCAATAGCAACGTGGTCAATCGGGATGGTGGTCAATATTAATGTGGCCAAACGGGACGTTCCCAATTTAAGAGACCGCTGCCTCTTACGATTCTTGCTGACATACGTCGAAATCTTTTATCAACGGAGGCGGACCATCGATGTGCGTTCGCTGCCACGGCTGGTTGTAATGTCGCATGCACGAACGATATTGTCGAACCTCCGGATCAGCCTTTATATATTCTGGAAGTTTGCCCCACAATCGTTCCACGTAATCACCGAAATTTTGCAGTAAAAAAATCTTCGGGATATACTGCAGTTGTTTGGCGATAAGCTCGAGAATGTCTTTCTCGTCCGACAGAAGGAGATACATTTTTGATACTGAGCGGTTTCGAGTCGAGACACCTCTATAAATAGGTCTCCGCCTCGCGATCATTCGCAAAATTGGTTCGAAACAGAAAACATGTGGTTCGTACGACAGCCTTTGACGATACGCGTGACGAATTGCGACGACAGATTACGATGGGGGACAACGCGGAGATGCGCTGACACGGTATGATGCTACCGACTACTATACGCGCGAACGTTTGCGGTCCCTCGAATTGTGGTAAAACCAACGTTCTGATAAGTCTACTAGAAAGTCCACAAGGTGTACGTTTCGAGAACGAGTACGTGTACTCGAAGTCGCTGCAACAGCCGAAATATCGATATCTGGAGAATTTATTGACGCCCATCGACGAAATCGGTTACTTTACGTTCTCGAAAAACATTGATGTCATTCCACCGAACGAGGCACGTCCAAACTCGATTTTTGTCTTCGATGATGTGGCGTGCGACAAGCAAGATACGATAAGAGAGTACTTCTCAATGGGTCGTCACTCGAACGTCAACTGCTTCTATCTTTGTGAGACGTACGCGAGAATACCAAAACATCTTATACGCGACAACGCGAACCTACTGATCTTGTTTAAACAGGACGGTACAAATTTGAAACACGTGTACAACGATCACGTGAATACCGACATGTCGTACGAAGATTTCAGTGAATTATGCCGTACTTGTTGGCAGCAAAAGTATGCATTCCTAGTGATTGATAAGGACAGCGCGCTTACGAACGGGTGATACAGAAAAGGATTTAACGTGTTCGCGATATCGCGAAACGATTAGTCGCTGTCGACATTTCGAGAGGGGTGAATCGCTCGATATTCCGTCAACATGGCTGGAAGTGATAATATTCGCGAACGTGAAAAGATTGCGCGGGAGATTGAGAAAACGAGCGAATCGATCCGCAAGAAACATCGCGGTTTGAAGACTGGTAAGATCGGCGAAGATATCGCGGTCACGACCCATTTTAGGCCTATTATCGAACCACTGCAAAAGATCGTCTACAACTCTAGCGCAATCGCGGTGAAAAACGAGCCGGAAAGTAACGTTGACGCTATAATTAAAACATTACCCATCAAGCGATATAAGGAGGAGGAGGAGGTGGTGGAGGAGGATGCGACACCAAAAAAAGAGAAAACGATCGAAGGCGAAGCGTTTATCGATGCCGCGTATATCCGATCTATCGGATGCTTTATCGGATGAACCGCCGATAACCTCTACACCGTCCGCGACACCGAGAATCGCGCAACCCGCGATACCCGAATCGCTCGCAATCGAAGATGTTTTTTGAAACCACGGGCAACTCGCTCGAAACATCCGTTCGAAACATGTTACAAACGTGGGAAGGTCAAGAGGTGTTACGAGAGCATTTGGGACCACTGGGACAAAAATACATGGGCGCCCTTCTTAGCGGCGAAAGAAAAAACGCAATCGATCACGTGTATTTCGACGAGAATGGAATGCGTCTCGGTAACAAACGATTCGACATTGACAAAGATGATTCTATAATCATAGACAATGTGAGATACATTGGTACACCAGGATTATACGAGTTGATCTTCAAGAGAATTCCCAATGACGTCGTATACACTGAGGACGATGTGCAAAAATATAAGAGCATATTGATGACGACAAGTGCGCATAAACGTCAATATGATGCGCAAGGTCAATTAAAGATCAACAAAGGATACAAGTATAAACAAATAATCGCGCCGTTGATGTCGATCGAATCAAAAAAGAAAAAAACGGGAACGGGAGTATTCACGCCTCGCGCGATGACGCTAACCGATAATAAGATCGATTACGTGCACTGGGACGATCCCAATAAGCTAGTGGATCGCCTACGATTGCTCGATGCTTTGCGTCGAGCAGGCCACAACGCTCACGACAACGAGATCCTGTCGATCATAGAAGAACTTCGCGAAGCCGGCCTTAATAAATTAAATGGTGTCTCGACGAAACTAATCAGTCGATTGACGTCACTAGCATCGAAAAACAATGCCTATCAACAAATTTGGATTATTCGAACGGAGAAACGAAGAAATCAGCACGAGCGATCATTGGGGTAAATTGGTGACGAGTTACTTGCGTCAAAACGCTCTGTGTCGCGCCGCTACGGACTATGACGCGAGATCGCGCAAGATTCGCCGTGAAGCGCAACCTGAGACTGATACCGATGCAGTCAACAAACTGTACGTGGAAGAATGCGTTAAAACGTTGAAGAATCGACAGAAAGAATCAGACGGGAAGCTGACTGCGTCGAAAAGAACGTGCGAGCTTTGGCAGACTGCGATAAACGAGCTTCGTCGTACGATTAACACTACTTCAGAAATGACTATCAATCTGTAATGTGTTGTAGTGAACGGCTTAGGAGCGGCTATTGTACAATTATTAAACATCTGGAAAGGTTTACCGAACGGCTACGAACGATTATCCAACGGTTATCGAGCTATAATGTGTGGCAGTGATCGAAGAGGAAACGGTCTCGAACGAGGCTACGAACAATTCAAGAACAGCTGTGAACGAGGCTACGAGCATCTCAAGGACGGCTGTGAACACGGCTATGAACACGTCAGGAACGACTACATACGAGGCGGCATACAAATCCGGAACGGCTACGAACGAGTCAAAAACGATCTGACATTCCACGTCAACTGGAACACCAGTCTGCCCAAAATTAGCGCAGTTTCTTAGAACGTGTGACAACTTAAAAAGACAAATATATGTGCTCAAACGACCGAATTTAAATTGACTGAACCTGACTTTAGATTCATGAACAGTGATCTCGATTATCTTTAAAAAAAGTCTTTTTAGCCTAAATTCATCTTCTAAAAGGAAATGTCTAAAATTTTTCGGGAAATTCATGCAATTTTCGGCAGTTCCAGGCGCTGTAGTAGATCCGCTATATTTAATTTTTACAAAGTGCCACACATCTTTTGAAAGCTCTTAAGTAGACGAATTTTTTAAGTTGTCACACGTTCTTGAAAACAGCGCTAAATTTTGGGCAGACAGGGGTTCCAATTGTAACGGTCGTATTTCCGGACGTTTTTCTTAGCGCGGATAGATCGCCGGTGCTGGGTTTCTTTAAATGAAATACGCGGTGTATGGTATAATTGCGTTTATTTAGTTCGTATGAATGTGTGTACAAAGTTGGAGTGTGTAAATGTGTAGACGAGTGTGTGAGCGTGTGTGTGATTATAAATGTTCGTATATAAGTCGCGTGGTTCGCGTAATTATGCCGAATATTAACGCTGATTAATTTCGGCCTCGTTTTCGCTCGCCGGCAGGTGTTTACTATCGCGCGAGACGGCGCGCGTTTTTGCGACGCTTTTTCTCGCGGTGATTCCGGTATTCCGAGAATGCTACGATTCTCGGAATTAACGGGTATTTTCGCCGTCTTATTTATTTCGCGATTTAAAGTCCGCGTATAATTCTCTTATGCGCTTTAATTCGGCGGCGTTTACGCGTCTATCTCTGGATGCGCTCACGTGGTTGCATACAATGCGTGCGGCGATGATCGGCGCGTGCAATCCCGGATTTATTTCGCGAAGGATGGATTGCGCGATGCAGCTGGATCAAGAGCTCTCGATCCGGGGCGGCTCAGAGCTCCACCTTCCGTGACAGTTCAGCTGCGGATGTAGGCGGTTTGCATGTGTGCTTCGGAATCGAGATCACTCGTCTGAGACGGAGCTCGCTCCAACTTTCGTCCTTAGCTACTTCGTGCGTTTTGAGAGGATTTTCTGGATTGCTCTGAAGCGTACTGCTAAGAGCGGATCGGAAAAATGTGTCTTAAGCCAAAAATGTGGCCCTTTTTATACGGGCTAATTGCCCGCGTCGGCGCGCGGCGGTATAACCCCTTCCGAACGGGTTTTCGGGAAACGGTACGGTCGGGCCCGTTCGGAGGGATTCTGGTAGGAGCCGAACGCGGACTTTCGCCGGTCGGCGGTTCGGGCCACATCGAATTTGTTCGGCGATGTTCGGTCGAATTTCAATCCGAACGGTTTTCGAAAACTTAAAAAAAAGTGGGCGCACCGCGCCCCTGCCTTTGCCCGGCGGGTGTTCTGCCGGGCGGCAGCTTCCGGCGGATGACATGCCGGGAATCGTAACGATGCACCCGGATGCATCGTTGCACAGTTGACGTGGAATGACCGATATATATTTCCTAAATTTATACCTCTTACAAACTTTTTTCCATTTTTTTCTATACATACAACTAATATTTAGTAATGATATCAATGACATTTGTTCCTTTAATTTCATACGATTCTTTTAAACTTTATATATATATGGCGCAGCGCGAGCCGCGAAGAGGTCGTAGGAGCAGATCCAGATATCTCTCGTAAGTGATTCCCGATAGCTCTCTCGTAGGTACCACCCGGCCAGGCGTCGTAGTTACCGCCCTATAGCTCTTTCGCAGGTACCGCCCCGCGTCGTAAGTACGACCGAGAACGGACTTGGTGCAGTGCAAGACGCAAGGAGGCCGTAGGTGCCGCGCGACTGCTCTCTCATAGGTACCGCTCGGCCACGCGTCGTAGTTACCGCCGAGAACGAAATTGGTGAGTCGCGTGCCGCGCGGAGGCCGTAAATGCCGCCCGAGATACCACTCGTAGGTACCGCCCGATAGCTCTCTCATAGGTATCGCCCGGCCACGCGTCGTAGGTACCGCCCGGATACGCGTCGTAGGTATCGCCGAGAACGGACTTGGTGCGTCGGGAGCCGCGCGAAAGCCGTAAGTGCCGCCCAACCGCTCTCTCGTAGGTACCGACCGGCCACGCGTCGTGGGTACCGCCAGGCTACGCGTCGTAGGTACCGTCGAGAACGGACTTCGTGCGTCTCGAGCCGCGCGAAGGCAGAAGGTGCCGAACGACCGCTCTCTCGTAGGTACCGCCCGGCTACGCGTCGTAGATACCGCCGATAACAGACTTTATGCGTAGCGAGCCACGCGGAGGCTGTAGGTTCAGCCCGACCGCTCTCTCGTAGGTACCGCCCGGCTACGCGTCGTAGGTAATAACGAGATCGGACTTGGTGCGTCGCATGCCGCGCGGAAGACGTAGGTGCCGCCCGACCGCTCTCTCGTAGGTACAGCCCGGACACACGTCGAAATCCCGCCCGGCTACGCGTCGTAGGTACCGCCGAGAACGATCATGGTTCGTCGCGAGCAGCGCGGAGGCAGAAGGTGCCGAACGACCGCTCTCTCGTAGGTACCGCCCGGCTACGCGTCGTAGATACCGCCGATAACGGACTTTATGCGTAGCGAGCCGCGCGGAGGCCGTAGGTGCCGCCCGACCGCTCTCTCGTAGGTACAGCCCCGTCACGCGTCGTAAGTATCGCCCGGCTACGCATCGTAGGTACCGCCGAGAACGGTCATGGTTCGTCGCGAGCAGCGTGAAGGCTGTAGAAGCCGCCCGAGATACCACTCGTAGGTACCGCCCGATAGCTCTCTCGTAGGTACCGCCCGGCCATGCGTCTTACATACCGTCCGGCTACGCGTCGAAGGTACCGTCGAAAACAGACTTGGTACGTCTCGAGCTGCACGGAGGCAGTAGGTGCCGACCGACCGCTCTCTCGTAGGTACCGCCCGGCTACGCGTCGTAGGTACCGCCGAGAATGGACATGGTTCGTCGCGAGCAGCGCGGAGGCTGTAGAAGCCGCCCAAGATACCTCTCGTAAGTACCGCCCGATAGCTCTATCGTACGTACCGCCAAGCCACGCGTCTTACATACCGCCCGGCTACGCGTCATAAGTACCGTCGAGAACGGACTTGATGCGTCTCGAGCCGCACGGAGGCAATAGGTGCCGTCCGACCGCTCTCTCGAATGTACCGCCCGGCTACGCGTCGTAGGTATTGCCGAAATCGGACTTGGTGCGTCGCGAGCCCCGCGGAGGCCGTAGGTGCCGCCCGACCGCTCTCTCGTAGGTACCGCCCGGCCACGCGTCGTAGGTACCGCTGGGTCACGCGTCGTAGATACCGCCGAGAACGGACTTGACGCGTCGCGAGCCGCGCGGAAGGCGTAGATACCGCCCGACTGCTCTCTCGTAGGTACCGCCCGGCCACGCGTCGTAGGTACCGCCGGGCCACGCGTCGTAGGTTCCGCCGAGAACGGACTTCGTGCGTCGCGAGCCCCGCGGAGGACGTAGGTGCCGCTCGACCGCTCTCTCGTAGGTACCGCCCGGATACGCGTCGTAGGTACCGCCCGGATACGCGTCGTAGGTACCGCCGAGAACGGACATGGTTCGTCGCGAGCAGCGCGGAGGCTGTAGAAGCCGCCCAAGATACCTCTCGTAGGTATCGCCCGATAGCTCTATCGTACGTACCGCCAAGCCACGCGTCTTACATACCGCCCGGCTACGCGTCGTAGATAACGACGAGAACGGACTTTGTGCGTCGCGAGCTCCGCGAAGGCCGTAGGTGCCGCCCGACCGCTCTCTCGTAGGTACCGCCGAGAACGGACGTTGTGTGTCGCGGGCCCCGCGGAGGACGTAGGTGCCGCTCGACCGTTCTCCCGTAGGTACCGCCCGGCTACGCGTCGTAGGTACCGCCGGGCCACGCGTCGTAGGTACCGCCGAGAACGAACTTGGCTCTTCGCGAGCCCCGCGAAGGCTGTAGGTGCCGCCCGATCGCTCTCTCGTAGGTAGCGTCCGGCCACGCGTCGTAGGTATCGCCGAGAATGTGCTTAGTTCGTCGCGATCCGCGCGAAGGCCGTAGGTGCCGCCCGCGTCTTATTTCGTAGGTATCGCCCGTAATTTATAATAAATTTTTAATACATGTAATCGTGAGAATGTCATAACGTTAGTCGTTATTTAACTTTTCTTTCGTTTTTTCCGCTTTTCAGCGTCCCGAACACTCGCGTCTATCGGCGTTCGCACCCGCATGCCGCCGTGCGCTCGACCGTGCGTCGCCGACCGCCTGGGTCGCCGGTTGGGTATTATAAGAGGTACGTCGCGCTCGGCACGTCGAAACGAGTCGGTAGCGGACGGACACGGGCCGGAACGCGTTCTGTATGTCTCTGGCGCTTCGTTCCTTCGCGTATCGTCTCAAACACTTTTTACAAGCACAGCATTGCCACGAGTCGGTGTCGCAAGACCGAATGGTTCTTATGTGGCGCGTAGGCATCTAGTGTGTTGGCCGCGCGATTCGCTCTCGTCTTGGACGGAAAGCAAGCTGATTCGTCGCGCTTACCGAACGCTTACTCCACAAATAAACGAGTGGCGGAGGAGGAGTGATAGCTCTCTCTTCCCGCTCGCCTTGTACGCCGTAGCGAAAGAAAACTACTATACGCGTGCCTTAAAAACGCATGCGATAGACAAAAATTTATCCTCGACGTCTAAGCAATCGGCATCGTCGATCTAGCGTCAGGGTAAAACGGGCGCGGTCTTCGCGACCGTGCCGTTTAATATATACATGGGAGAATAAGAATCAAAATGATCTT
>NW_020229317.1:157436-279936 GCF_003227725.1 Camponotus floridanus | reverse complement strand
TGGGGGACAAGCGTTTAATAATATCCGAGACGCTCCGTCTCTCGTTGAACATTGAAATTCTCATTCTTCGAACGAAGAAAAATATTATATGCGATACGGGGTGTCGAGACGCTTTGACGCGATCACGCATCCCGCTACGAGCGGGAGCGTCGATTCGGCGTTAGCGCGAGCGAACCGGTGGTAACCTACGCCTCACTCTCAACATGCTACGTTGCGTATCAACACTCGCCGTCGCTGCGCGCCCTCCCCGCTAATAGCCGGGGCAGAGGCCAGCGCGCGACGCGCGACGACCGAACGTGCGCGTGAGGTGTGTGGCTGGCGGGCGAGAGGATGCCCCATACGTAGACGTGTCCGATGGTTTATTCAAAGAATTTTCCGCCCCGGCTCTTCGCCCGTCGAACGGTGGGCGAAGTGACGCTCCGATCGCGAGAACCAACTTTGTGCCGTAGCCTCGATCCCTTTACCGGGATTGCGGCGGTGGTCCGCGCGTACTCGGACGCGCGGCCAGGCTGATCGTAGGGCCATGATTTTCTCACTCCTCGGAGTGGATACCACGATGGATGATGAACTGTGAAGCGTTCGACGAACGCAACGAATGAGAAAAACGATTATCCTGAACGGTGGATCACTTGGCTCGTGGGTCGATGAAGAACGCAGCTAATTGCGCGTCAACTTGTGAACTGCAGGACACATGAACATCGACATTTCGAAAACACATTGCAGTCCACGGATACAATTCCCGGACCACGCCTGGCTGAGGGTCGTTTTAACAAACTTAAACAGTAGTGATACTAGGATAGTTCTAACCCTGGTCCTCTCAGGGGGGGTGAGGCGCGAGGGGGAACCGCGGTGCGGGGGGAGTGACGTCACGCGCGGGGAAGGAGGAACCGCGGCGCGCGTTGGGTGACGTCACCCGCGGGGAAGGGGGATCCGCGGCGCGAGCGATGGACGAGGGGGTCCGCGAGGTGAAGGGGGATCCACGGCGCGAGCGATGGGCGAGGGGGTCCGCGAGGTGAAGGGGGATCCGCGGCGCGAGCGATGGGCGAGGGGGTCCGCGCGGTGAAGGGGGATCCGCGGCGCGAGCGATGGGCGAGGGGGTCCGCGCGGTGAAGGGGGATTAGCGGAAAGAAGACGGTGGTGTGAGAAGGACAGCGCTACGTATGGGAAAAGGACAGTGTAAAGTGTGTGAAGAGGACAGTGCTACGAGTGCGACAAGGATGGCGTTAACGTGGAACAAGGACGACGTATAGGTGGGAGAAGGACGACGCAAAGGTAAGTGAACAACGAGTATATGAAAGAGAGAGAGTGATAATATCGAGAATAACAACGCGTGCGAGAGAGAACGATAGCGCAAGAACAACGCGAGTGAGAGAGAACGCATATGAAAGAGAGAACGATAGCGCCAAGACGACATGTGCAAGAGAGAGAACGATAATATCGCGAGACTTACAATTAGTGCGCGCGCGAAAGAGAGAACGATAGCGCGAAGATGACGCGTGCGAGAGAGAACGATAATATCGCGAGGCTTACAACTAACGAGTATGATAAAGATAGCGATACTTACAACTAGCGCGTGCGAGAGAGATTACTAATTCTAATCGTGAAAGATAGACTTAAGATTAACGCACGAGAGAGAACGATATCGCGATGCTTATAACTAACGCAGGGATGGGAACGCAAGGAGAGGCATGCAAATAATTAGATTTTTTTTTACGGATATAGAATATATAAAATTTATTAAAAATGTGTTAATACAATTGTGTGTGTGTGTGTGTGTGTGTGTGTGTGTGTGTATGTACTTAAAATTAAGATTATAATAAAATAATAATATAATAGTAATAATAATAATTTGGGAGTGCGGGGGGGGGAGGGGCAAGGGAGCCAGGTGAGGGGGCCGCTCCTGTAACAGAAAAAAGACACATCTCATTAGATTTTAATAATTTATTTTAGGATACTTTATGATATAATATTGAAAGATACTTACAATGTTATTCATTTATTTAATATGTGCAAATGGGGCACATGTCACACGGCAGTATTAGAAGTAGAGATTTCCTGCACTCTTTGCATGACATATTATCTATGTTGCAATAAGCTGTGATTCTATGTAGCCGAACAGATGTAGCTTCCAGAAACATTTCCGATAGACTCAGAAAGCAATCGGCGCAATATCTCGATCCATTTTCCATGTAAAAATAGGAAATGCAACATATCTTTGTTGCCTCGCTCAATGTTAATATTTCGGGTAAGTCTAAATGTCGCTGTTTCTGTTGTACTAGTTCATCACCATCATCACTATTGTCACTATCGTAAGCACTGTCTGTCAAGGGTTCTATTTCAATATCAGACCCATCCTCATCTGCTAGATTGCCAATGTCCATATGGTTATCATCATCATCAATATCCATTTGATTATCTTCATCATCAATGATAATAATTTCTTCAATGTCCTCATCAGCGATAATAACATCTTCGTCTTCAATGTTGATGATGATTACATCTTCGTCTTTATCATCGATGAAAATTACATCTTCTTCGGCCATTGCACTAACGTAACACACAAGACTAACGAAACGCAAAGAACAACGAAATAATATTCTAATGTCGCAGACTCCTCTTCATTATATATCTTTTAATATCTTGCATCTCATTCCAATTAGAGCATCGCGTCTCATCTACCTCAGCATTTCTCTACATCTTTGACGGAGCGTGTTGAGAAAAATTCTCGACTATTCTTATTCGTATGAAAGGAAAGAAATAAAATCATAGATTGAATAAAAATAATTATTTATTGCACGCATCGTAAAGAATATCATTTACAGCACATGTTAATAATTCGCAATCGATCAATGATTCGCTGTCAAAGACATCACTCTCGCGTATCGTTTTTACAGCATCGCATACAGTAGTAATATTATTACGTTGTAATACAGTTTCAAATTATTTAAATTTTTCATTTACGAGATACGTATTCTCGCATAACCAATTATGCATATGATCGATACAATTTTCAAAATTAAATAAATGTAATAATGTTTCTGGTTTCATGTACAACGAATTCTCGCATAATGCAAGTTTTACAATTTTCGATTGATACATTTCAATCGTTAAATCTCCAATTCTTAATGGGGGAGTAGTCGATTGTAGAAATTGCTCAACGTCTGCTTGCTTCCGCATCAACAAATTCCACGTTGAAAAGGACAACACTATTTGATTGCCTCGATTATCGCCGAGAATCAGTTCCACGTACGATACAGCTCCAACGCTTATTCCAACGTCCAAATACTTGTACGACGTCGGGGTTAGAGCGTACCTTCTTCCAAGTATGCGAGCCGCACGACGAGGCTGAATACTATAAAAATATAAATAATTATACAACAATATTAAAAATCAATAAGTAACAAATTTTTTAAACGATTTAAACTTACGTGTCGCATTTTTGCTTCTTACACGGTGGAGTTTCACCGTTTCGAATCGGAACGTAGAAATTCATATTTCTTCAGCGGTGAACCTTTCACACGCGCGATTGATGCAATACTGCAATCGTGTTAGAATCAATATCAATTCAAATAGTATCCCAAATTGCGATGTAGAGGGGATTATTGCTGACGCAACATTTTAATTTCCTCCAAAATTTTGTCGCGCCGATGTACGGCTGCGATGACATCATCATCTTCGGAACAAAGATTTAGCTGAATTTACTAAAATCGAGCGCCGATGTACGGCTGCTCCTAATACAATCACGTCAAAATTATTCAAATGTACGTGACAAAACGGGAAATTTTCAAGGTTAAGATCTGCATCGAAACTAAGATTTAGCTGAATTTGCAAAAATCGAGCGCCGATGTACTGCTGCGCCTGATGCAATCACGTTAAAATTTTCAAATGTACGTGACAAATAGTGAAAAAAAAACCGCCAAGGTTAAAATGTGCATCATCCCTAGACAAAGATTTAGCTGAATTTGATAAAATCGAGCGCCGATGTACGACTGCCACTGATGCAATCGCACCAAAATTATTCAAATGTATGTGACAAAACGGGAAATTTTCAAGGTTAAGATCTGCATCGAAACTAAGATTTAGCTGAATTTGCAAAAATCGAGCGCCGATGTACGGCTGCGCCTGATGTAATCACGTTAAAATTTTCAAATGTACGTGACAAATAGTGAAAAAATAATTGCCAAGGTTAAAATGTGTATCATCCCTAGACAAAGATTTAGCTGAATTTACTAAAATCGAGCGCCGATATACGGCTGCGCCTGATGCAATCGCACCAAAATTATTCAAATGTACGTGACAAATAGTGAAAAAATAATTGCCAAGGTTAAAACATGCATCATCCCTAGACAAAGATTTAGCTGAAAGCGCTAAAATCAAGGGCCGATGTACGGTTGCCCCTGATGCAATCATGTTAGATTTTTCAAATGTACGTGACAAAACGTGAAATTATCAAGGCCAAATTGCACACGGTACTACGAGGAATTTTTTGTAAGATGAAATCGTTCTAGAATGTTCGATGATAAAACAATGCATGAGACGGTATATAAATCATGATAGAGAGACGCACCCCACCAGTAGCTAAAGTGCATCAGAACAGTCATTAGAAATGCTAAATTTTGCAAGTGTGCATTAGCAATATGGAGGAGCAAATTTTGCGAGAACAATCCGCTTTGCTTGATTCGTTGGAAAACTACATTGTGTGGGAGCAACGATGCGACGAGTACATCGAGTCGCTGGAAGAGCAAAGTCGAATCAAACGGCCGCGATTATCGATCAGAAATCGACAATCACTGATTGCTCGGATCGCGCACCTCGAAGGTTTGAAAAATTCGGTACGTGGACGTTTCGTACACGGGGGTGCCGGATGTAGTGCGCGTCAAAATGCACTTGTGTAGCGCGAAATTGATACGGCGTTCGAGAGTCGCGTATCGACTGGTGCGGTGATAAACTATAATCACATTGAACCGCACCAATTTCTCGATGACGCTAAAGACATTGTGTTGGAACATGTGCAGGACGCTTTAAAAAAACACAGCAGTGTAAAAGTGAACACTATATTCAATGGTGAATTTGTGTCGGGTGATAAACACGCGAATAAAAGTGTGAATACGAGAAACTATGAACTCTTTCGCACATCTGATTTACGCGAGTGGTACGAACGGCGCGTTATCGAGTCCACCCTAGCGTCTCTGGAAGAGTTTCAGGAATGCGATAGCGGGTGGGCATTGTCGCGAATACTGAACTTGACTGTAAATATAAACAAGTACAATCCAATGCGCGCGGGATGTCACATTAAATTGCCGCGGGAGATTATGATGAAGAGAGCGGTGGTTAACGTGCAATCAAAGGACAATGCGTGTTTCGCGTGGGCAGTGGTCGCCGCTCTGTATCCCGCAGAAAAAAAGGTGGAACGGGAATCATCGTACCCGCATTACGCGACAGTGCTGAATCTCCGGGACATTGAGTTTCCAGTGACTGTGAATCAGATTAAAAAATTTGAACATGCAAATAACATTTCAATCAATGTGTACGACATCGAAGACAAAAACATTGTCCCGATACGTCTTTCGCAGCAGAAACGGGATAAGCATGTGAATCTGCTGTACATTGAAGATGACAACAGCGCGGGAGATTTCGCTTGGATCAAGAATTTATCCCGGCTCGTGAGCTCGCAATTGAGCAAACACAATGGTCAAAGATATATCTGTGATCGGTAAGTTTATTTTATATTATTTGAAAATTATATTTTATATAAAAATCTTATGATAAAAAAATTTTTTTCTTTTACAGATGCCTTCATTATTTTGGTTCGGACGACAAGTTGCAGTCGCATACGGTCGACTGCGGAAAGCTAAACGACTGCGCTGTCCGATTGCCGAGCGACAAGGACAAGTGGCTCGAGTTCAGCAACCCTAATCGGAAGGAGCGGCTTCCATTTGTGGTCTACGCCGACTTGGAATGTGTTCTGACCAAGACGAAAGAAGAAAAATTATATCAACACCATCGGGTATTTAGTTTAGCTTATTATGTACATTATTCGTACGACGACTCATTATCAACGTATCATTCGCATCGTAGCGTTGATTGTATAGCATGGTTCGCCGAAGACCTTAAAAATTTGGCGTTACGTGTAAAAAATATTTTAAAAACAAATGTCCCCATGGTAAATTTAACATCCGATGAGTGGGAGAAATTCCATAGCGCCACTCGTTGTCATATATGCGAAAAGCCGTTTGCGCAAGACGATATACGCGTTCGCGATCATTGCCATCTGACCGGGCGGTACAGAGGTCCCGCACACTCAAATTGTAATCTAAATTATAAAGATTCTTTTTGTATTCCGATAGTGTTTCACAATTTATCCCGTTACGATTCTCATTTTATTATCGAGGAAATAGCCACAGCGTTCGAAGGGAAAATCGAGTTATTACCGATAACCAAGGAAAAATATATTTCGTTTACCAAAAGTGTGGATCTTAAAGAAGAAGAAGAATCAAAAAATCAAATAAAATTACGTTTCATCGATTCATATAAATTTCTCGCATCGAGTCTCGATAAATTGGCATCATTTTTGGACAAAGATAAACTCAAAATTTTAAAATCGGAATTTCAAAATTTATCAACAGAAAATTTCAATTTGTTAACGCGAAAAGGTGTATTTCCGTACGAATACATCGATTCCGTCGACAGGTTGCATGATACGTGTTTACCATCGCGCGAATCATTTTACAGTTCCTTGACCGGTGAAACTGTATCCGAGAGCGATTACGCACACGCCGAGAACGTCTGGACGCGATTCTCCATTCGGACGCTAGGCGAATATAGCGACTTGTACCTTAAAATTGATGTCTTGTTATTAGCCGACATTTTCGAAAACTTTCGAGATAAATGTATCGAAAGTTACGGACTCGACCCCGCGTATTATTATACTCTCCCCGGATACACGTGGGACGCCATGTTGAAGTATACAAAGATCACGTTCGAGTTGCTTACAGACATCGACATGGTTATGTTTATCGAACGTGGTATACGCGGTGGTCTGAGCCAATGTTCGGGTAGATACGCTCGCGCTAATAACAAGTACATGGAGTCGTACGATCCATCGAAACCATCATCGTACTTGATGTACTTTGATGTAAATAATTTGTACGGATGGGCAATGTGTCAACCGCTGCCATATGCTGATTTTCGATGGGTCGACGATGTGTCAAATTTTGACGTATCATCCATCGCACTAGATTCGCCTACGGGCTATATCCTCGAAGTGGACCTCGAGTACCCGCAACATCTTCACGATGTGCACACTGACCTACCGTTTTGCCCGACACGCGACAAACCACCTGGCAAGCGGGAATTCAAGCTACTTGCAACGTTATACGATAAGAAGCGTTACGTGATACACTACCGCAACCTGCAGCAGTGTACGCGGCACGGCCTTCGTGTAACAAAAATACATCGAATTTTACAGTTTTCTCAATTTCCCTGGCTTCAAAATTATATAGAATTAAATACACATTTCAGAACATTGGCTAAAAATGATTTCGAAAAAAATTTATATAAATTAATGAATAATGCATTGTTTGGTAAAACGATGGAAAATGTGCGCAATCGTGTCGATGTAAAATTATTAACAAAGTGGGACGGTCGGTACGGCGCAGAGGCGATGATCGCGAAACCAAATTTCCACAGCAGAAGTGTTTTTTCGGAAAACTTAATCGCTGTGGAATTGCGTAAACTCGAGGTGAAATTCTACAAACCGATTTACGTGGGTATGTGCATCCTCGACATATCCAAGACATGTTTGTACGAATTTCATCACGAGTATATGACACCAATGTATCGCGACAAATGTCGGGTAATGTATACCGATACGGACAGTCTCATATATCACATCGAGTGTGTGAATGTGTATGAGAATATGAAGCGTGACATTGTTAGATTCGATATGACCGATTATGCGGTGGACATTGCATACGGTATACCGCTTCTAAATAAAAAGGTGCCGGGTCTGATGAAGGATGAAAATAACGGTGCCATAATGACCGAATTCGTCGGGCTCAGAGCAAAGATGTACGCGTTACGAGTGAATGGGAAAAAGGATACGAAGAAAGTCAAAGGCGTCAAAAGCAACGTTGTCGCGAGAACGATAACGTTTGACGATTACACGCGGTGCTTGAACGAAGAGATTGAAATGACGCGTCAGCAGTCGTGTATACGATCTAAATTACACCAAGTATACACGATTCGCGAGACGAAAATTGCTCTGAGTCCGTACGACGACAAGCGATATATCGTACCCGATACCACCGATACGCTACCGTGGGGACATTATCAGATACCGTTGTAAATAAATGTATATATTTTATTTATTGTATATTTTGTACATAATCATGTATATATTTTATATGTTTCAATAAATGTTTACAACACATTATTTTTATGGATCCAAGAGTTGTATGATTTATCCATTCCCAACCATTTCACGTAAACCTCGTCACCCTTTTTTTGTAAAATTTTTTCCACGAGATATACGTCGGGATTGGCGACGCGTTGTAACTCATATTCGTAGAATCCTCCAGCGACGGGATTTCCCCGCGAATCTTCGAGTATAAATGTCGCGGGATTAGTTTTCTGCATCTCGATAATCTTAAAAACTTCGGTCGTCCAATTTGGTGTGAAACCTTTTTCAAAGATGGTCTTGTATTTGCTCACGCGTACCGAATCGCCTACTTTAAATTTTGCAGGAGCCGCAATTTTTACGTTGCTGTACACAGTATTTAAAAGTTTTTCGGCGATCGCCGGAGTGACGTCGACAGGTCTCATACCGATGGTGCGATGTTTTCGCGTATTGTACTCTGCAACGAGTCGAGATAGTTCGTCGATCCATTTGTAATTTCCATTCAACGTAAACATTTTCCACATATTATTTTTTAAAGTACGATTGAATCGTTCCACGACTGAGGCTTTCATAACGGAATATGTCGAGTAATGATTAATGTTGTGTTTCTTCATGAGTTTCTGCACACTCGAGTTGTAAAATTCTTTTCCTCTATCGGTTTGAAAATTTTTCGGACATCTTTTATCGTCTTCAATAATCTTTGCGATCGTTTCGGACATTTCGTTCCCGCTCTTACTCTTGAGCGGTACGGCCCACGCATACTTGCTCAACACATCGATAACTGTGAGTATGTATTTATGACCCTTGTTGAGTCGAGAGTACGAACGCATGTCCACCACGTCCGCCTGCCACAGATCATCGTATCCGCGTACAATGACGCGTCTTCGTGGAAAATTTCTTCTCGCCGGAGGATGTAATTCCTCGACTAGTTGCCGCTTTTCGGAGGTGCTTTTGTTCTTTCGCACGTTTGATCGAGGCATAATTATATGTGATATTAGTATATCTCGCTTACTGTGCCGAGTTAGATGTTGCATGTCTCAGCACATTCTTTTATCTCATCCATCATTAATCGCAGCGCCTGCACGTTTGTTTCGAGCGCGATAATTTTTTGCTCAATTTCTCCCTGCCGATCTCTCAAAAGTTTATCCACGTATCGTTTGTTGACGACGTCGGTATCAGCTTCCGGTTGCGCTACGCGTTGGATCTTGCGCGACCTTGCGTCAAAGCCGGTAGTAGTTTGGCAGAGAGCGTTATCGCGAACGTAATTTCTCAATAATCCATTCCATACATAGTACAAATTGTTCGACGTTCCCAATGATAATCCGAATTTATTAATCGATATTTCGGTACCGAGAACATTGACCGAATGACGCGTATCGCCGACGCATAGTTTAATTTATAATAATGCCGGCCTCGCGAAGTTCTTCGATAATTGACAAGATTTCATTGTCGTGAGCATTGTTGCCGGCTCGACGCGAGGCGTCTAGCAATCGCAAACGATCCACCAATTCGTTGGGATCGTTCCAATGCACGTAATCGATTATGTTGTCGCTTAACGTCATGGTGCGCGGCGCGTCTATACCTCTTCCCATCTTTCTATCGGGGAATAATGGTGCAATTATATATTTGTACTTGTACCCTTTATTAGTTTTAATAGGATTATTAACTTTGTTGTCACGTTTATGCGCATTTGTTATCTTTAATATACTTTTGATATTTATGCAAATCATCTCGAGTATATTTTTTTATGATTGGGAAATTTTTTAAAAATCAAATCGTAGATACCTTCGGTTCCCTTATATTTTATTCCATCGATAATTATATTATCTTCCTTGTCCACATCGAAACATTTATCACCTAGCATCATTCCTTCATTGGTAAATTTAACACCGTAGACGTAATCCATGCTCTTATTTTTATCAACACTCATAATATCTCCTATATATTTTTGCGCCAGTGGACCTAAATGTTCTCGGAACGTTTTCTGACCTTCGGACGTTTCTAATTCGTGTCGGACCGATGTTACAAAAGAATCGGGTGTGGTCTCGTAAATTTCTTCGGCGGATGTGGGTGATATTGTTTGACGCGGTTGTACTTTTATTCGGAGTAGAAACAGTAGCCATATTAGAAAATTGCTTCCTTCGCTTTGATCGATTCGGTGTCGAATATATCGGTGAATCGTTTATCGACATATTTATCCGTGCTCGCTTTAGTCCTTGCTTGGACTCTTTTATTTTTTCCTCTTGCTTCTCCTCAAACGTCAAACTCAACGGTTCGATTTTCAACGCATCAGATTCCACAGTATTTTCGACAAGCTTTTTAAAGGCTCGGTAATCGGTTTAAATTGCCTTTCCAATATGATATTCTTCCTCCATTCTACCAGTTTTCAAAGCGCGATATTTTTGCGAATCGATTCGCTCGTTTTTGCAATCTCTGCCGCAATCTTTTCACGATCGCCGTTCATGATGCTCGATCGATGTGTCGATGATGACTGATCGCTTTACGGTATCGCGAAATCATTAAATCCCCTTCTATATCGTCCATTGATCAACATACTATCTTTATCAATGACTACGAAGCCATATTTGCGTTGCAACAATTTCTGACACAATGCATGGAAATCGTCACTAAGACATATCGGTATTCACATGATCGTTGTACAACATGTTTCAAGTTTGTGCCATCTTGTTTAAACAGGATCAGCAGGTTCGCGTTGTCGCGTATAAGATGCTTAGGTATCTTGGCGGTACGTCTGACAAGATAGAAACAGTCAACGCTCGAGTGTCGACCCATTGCAAAGTACTCTCTTATCGTATCCTGCTTGTCCGCATGCCACGTCATCAAAGATAAAGATGGAATTTCCGGAAGCGCCTCGCTCGGTGGAATGACATCGCTGTTATTAGAGAATGTAAAGTATCCGATTTATCTATAGGTGCTAGTAAATTTTTCAAGTATTTGTATTTCGGCTTGTTGAAGCGATTTCGAGTATACGTACATGTTCTCGAAACGTACACCGTGTGGACTTTCTATCCAAAACTAATCAACACGTTGTCTTAACCACAGTTTGAAGGGCCNACAACTCTAGCTTTAATGCGCGATGAAAAATGAGCCGGAGAGTAACGCTGACGCTATAATTAAAACATTACCCATCAAGCGGTATAAGGAGAAAGAGGAGGAGGATGAGGAGGAGGAGGAGGAGGATGCGACACCGAAAAAGAGGGAACGATTGAAGGCTAAACGTTTATTGACGCCGCGTACATTGGATGAACCGCTGCTAACCTTTACACCGCTGCTAACCTCTACACCGCTGATAACCTCCACACCGTCCGGGACAACGAGAACCGTACAATCCAGGATACCCAAATTACTTGATGAGATCGAAGAAGTTCTCGAAAAATCCCAAAAAACCTGTTTCAAGAGGAAGTTTTCGAAACCACGGGCAACCCGCTCGAAACATCCGTTCGAAACAGATTACAAACGTCAGAAGGTCAAGAAGTGTTACGAGAACACTTGGGATCACTGGGACAAAAATACATAGGTGCTCTTCTTAGCGGTGACGAAAGAAATAACACGATCGATCACGTGTACGGCGTCTATTTCGACGAGAATGGAATGCGTCTCGGTAACAAACGATTTGACATTGACAAAGATCACTCTATAATCATAGACAAAGTGAGGTATATTGGTACACCAGGATTATACGAGTTGATCTTCAAGAGAATTCCCGACGATGTCATATACACTGAGGACGATATGCAAAAATATAAGAGCATATTGATGATGACGAGTGCGCATAAACGTCGATATGATGCGCAAGGTCAATTAAAGAGCAACAAGGGATACAAGTATAAACAAATAATCGCGCCGTTGATGTCGATCGAATCGAAAAAGAAAAAAACGGGAACGGGAGTATTCACGCCTCGCGCGATGACGCTAACCGATAATATGATTGATTACGTGCACTGGGACGATCCCAACGAGCTAATGGATCGCCTGCGATTGCTCGATGCTTCGCGTCGAGCTGGTCACAACGCTCACGACAACGAGATCTTGTCGATCATAGAGGAACTTCGCGAAGCCGGCATTATTATAAATTAAACGGCGCCTCGACGAAACTAATCAGTCGATCGACGTCACTCGCATCGAAAAAACAATGCCTATCAACAAATTTGGATTATTCGAACGGAGAAACGAAGAAATCAGCACGAGCGATCATTGGGGTAAATTGGTGACGAGTTACTTGCGTCAAAACGCTCTGTGTCGCGTCGCAACGGACTATGACGCGAGGTCGCGCAAGATTCGCCGTGTAGCGCAACCTGAGGCTGATACCGATGCTGTCAACAAACTGTACGTGGAAGAATGCGTTAAAACGTTGAAAAATCAACGGAAAGAATCAGACGAGAAGCTGACTGCGTTCGAGAAGGACCTGCGAGCTTTGCAGGCTGCGATAAACGAGCTTCGTCGTACGATTAACGCTAATTCAGAAACGGCTATCAATCTGTAATGTGCTGTAGTGAACGGCTAAGGAACGGCTATTGTACAATTATTAAACATCTAGAAAGGTTTACCGAACGGCTACGAACAATTATCCGACGATTATCGAGCTATAATGAGTGGCAGTGATCGAAGAGGAAACGGTCTCGAACGAGGCTACGAACGATTCAAGAACAGCTGCGAACGAGGCTACGAGCATCTCAAGGACGGCTGCGAACAAGGCTATGAACGCGTCAGGAACGGCTACATACGAGGCGGCATACAAGTCCACAACGGCTACGAACGAGTTAAAAACGATTGTCAACGAGGCTACAAACGGGTCAGAAACGAGTGCGAACGAGGCTACGAACTGCTTAAAAACGACTATCAACAGGGTCAATCGCGCCAACAAAGGGATCAAGAACGGCAGTGAACGGCAATTGAACGGCAGTGAACGGCTAAGGAACGGCAGTGAACGGCTAAGGAACGGCTATAAACGGCAATCGAACGGGTCAGCAACGGCAATCAAACGACTATTGAACGGGTCAGCAACGGCAATTGAACGGGTCAGCAACAGCTACGAACGGCAATTGAACGGCTACGAACGGCAATTGAACGACTACGAACGGCTATTGAACGGCTAATTCGATCGACGAATCGAAACAACGATGGGTCGACGATCGGGAATAACCGGGGAAGCGAAGAAACAACATAGTTTAGAGAAACGGCAGTTGGTGAACGAACTGCACGCACCGGCGAGAAAAAATTTCCCCCGAAGACACGTAATAGTGCGGGGATACGATGATCTGTGGCAAGCCGACATTGTCGAGATGCGTCCGTACTCTCGTTTCAACAGAGGTGACAACTACATACTCACAGTCATCGATGCGTTGAGCAAGCACGCGTGGGCCGTACCGCTCAAGAGTAAAGGCGGAAGCGAGACAGCTGACGCTATCGCCGAGATAATTCGAGATAGCGAGAGGTGTCCGAAAAACATACAGACCGACATGGGGAAGGAATTTTATAACGCCGACGTGCAACGGCTCATGCGAAAACACGGCATAAATCATTATTCTACGTATTCGGTATTGAAGGCATCGATCGTCGAGCGATTCAATCGCACGCTAAAAGACGACATGTGGAAGATGTTTACGTTGAACGGATCTTACAAGTGGGTCAAGGCGTTGCCGGGACTCGTATCGGATTACAACGCGCGCAAGCATCGAACGATCGGTATGCGACCCGTCGACGTTACCCCCGCGATCGCCGAGAGACTCTTGGCTACTGTATACAACCGCGTAAATATCGCGGGTCCGGCGAAATTCAAAGTAGGTGACTCGGTACGCGTTAGCAAGTACAAGACAGTTTCCGAGAAGAGTTATACGCCAAATTGGACAACCGAGGTGTTTAAAATTGTAAAAGTGCAGCATACTAATCCCGTGAGTTATCTACTCGAGGATTATCGCAAAAAACCTATCGCTGGAGCGTTCTACGAGCACGAGTTGCATCGCGCGAATTATCCCGACGTGTATCTCGTGGAGAAAATACTGTGCAGGAGAGGTGACGAGGTTTACGTGAAATGGCTTGGATTTGACAATTCGCACAACTCTTGGATACATAAGGACAATATGATTTAATTTATATACAGTGTTTATTAATATTTCTTTCAATAATACTATATATGTATTTATATTCTTAATATAAGTATGTAAGATATGCGCTACATAAAATATATGAAATATAAATGTGCAAGATGTGTATTATATAAACTATATGAAGTATAAAAATATATGCAGTAATAAATAAAATATATACATGTATTTACAAAGGTATCCTATAATGTCCCCATGGTAACGTGTCAGTCGAATCAGGTACGATATATCGCTTGTCATCGTACGGACTCAGAGCAATTTTTGTCTCGCGGACGGTATACACTTGGTGCAGTTTAGATCTTATACACGACTGCTGTCGCGTCATTTCGATCTCTTCGTTTAAACACCGCGTGTAATCTTCGAAGGTTATCGTTCTCGCAACAACGTTGCTCTTGACGCCTTTAACTTTCTTCGTGTCTTTCTTTCCGTCCACTCGTAACGCGTACATCTTTGCTCTGAGTCCGACGAATTCGGTCATTATCGCACCGTTGTTTTCATCCTTCATCAAATCCGGCACTTTTTTATTTACAAGCGTATATCGTACGCATTGTCCATCGCATAATCGCTCGTGTCGAATCTAACAATGTCGCGCTTCATGTTGTCGTACACATCCGCGCACTCGATGTGATATATGAGACTATCTGTGTCGGTATACATAATCTTACATTTATCGCGATACTTAGGAGACATGTACTCGTGATGAAATTCGTACAGACACGTCTTGGATATGTCGAGTATGCACATACCCACGTAAATCGGTTTGTAAAATTTCACCTCGAGTTTACGCAATTCTACCGCAATCAGATTTTCCGAAAAGACGCTTCTGCTATGGAAATTCGGTTTCGCGATCATCGCTTCCGCACCGAACCGACCGTCCCATTTTGTTAATAATTTTACATCGACCCGATTACGCACATTTTCCATCGTTTTGCCAATACCGCGTTGTTCATTAATTTATATAAATTTTTCTCGAAATCGTTTTTCGCGAGTGTTCTGAAATGTGTATTTAATTCTATGTAATTTCGAAGCCACGGAGATTGAGAAAACTGTAAAATTCTATGTATTTTTGTTATACGAAGGCCGTGACGCGTACACTGTTGTAGGTTACGGTAGTGTATCACGTAACGCTTCTTATCGTATAACGTTGCGAGGAGCTTGTCTTGCCGCTTGCCGGGCGGCTTGTCGCGTGTCGGACAAAACGGTAGGTCGGTGTGCGTATCGTGAAGATGTTGCGGGTACTCGAGATCGACTTCGAGGATATACCCCGTGGGCGAATCTAACGCTATAGATGATACGTCAAAATTCGACGCGTCGTCGACCCATCGAAAATCGGCGTAAGGCAACGGTTGACACATTGCCCATCCGTATAAATTATTAACGTCAAAATACATCAAGTAAGACGATGGTTTCGATGGATCGTACGATTGTCGCATATACTTGTTATTAGCGCGCGCGTATCTGTTGGAACATTGGCTCAGACCACCGCGTATACCGCGTTCTATAAACATGACCATGTCGATATCTGTAAGCAACTCGAACGTGATCTTTGTATGCTTTAACATGGCGTCCCACGTGTATCCGGACAGAGTATAGTAATACGCAGGGTCGAGTCCGTAACTTTTTATGCAGCTATCGCGAAAATTTTCGAAAATATCGGCTAATAACAAGATGTCGATTTTGAGATACATGTCGCTGTATTCGCCCAGCGTTCGAATGGAGAATCGCGTCTAGATGTTCTCAGCGTGCGCGTAATCGCTCTCGGATATAGTTTCACCGGTCAAGGAACTATAAAACGATTCGCGCGGTGGTAAACGCGTATCTCGCAACCTATCTACCGAGTCGATGTATTCGTACGGAAAGACGCCTTTTCGCGTTAATAAACTGAAATTTTCCGCGGATAAATTTTGAAATTCCGATTTTAAAATTTTGAGCTTGTCTTTGTCTAGATAAGATGCCAATTTGTCGAGACTCGATGTAAGAATTTGTACGAATCGATGAAGCGTAATTTTACATTATTTTTCCAATCGCCTTCCTTAAGGTTGACATATTTCGTAAAAGAAATATATTTTTCTTTCGTTATCGGAAGTAACTCGACGCTCCCTTCGAACGCTGTGGCTATTTCCTCGATAATAAAATGTGAATCATAACCGGATAAATTGTGGAAAACTATCGGAATACAAAAAGATTCTTTGTAATTTAAATTGCAATTTGAATGCGCGGGACCTCTGTACCGCCCGGTCAGATGACAATGATCGCGGACGCGTGTATCGTCTTGCGCGAACGGCTTTTCGCATATATGACATTGAGTGGCGTTGTGAAATTTTTCACACTCTTCGGACGTTAAATTAACCATGGGGACATTGATCGTTAAAATATTCTTAACGCGAATCGCTAAATTTTTAAGATCTTCGACGAACCACGCTATACAATCGACGCTACGACGCGAATGATACGCCGATAAAGATTCATCGTACGAACAATGCATATAATACGCTATACTAAATACCCGATGATGCTGGTACAATTTTTGTTGTTGTTCTTCCTCCGTTTTGGTCAGAACGCATTCCAGGTCGGCGTACACGACGAATGGAAGCCGCTCTTTCCTGTTGTAATTGTTGAACTTGAGCCACTTGTCCTTGTCGCTTGGCAACCGGATAGCGCAGTCGTTCATCTCCCCGCAGTCGACCGTATGCGACTGCAACTTGTAATCTGAACTAAAATAATGCATGCATCTGTAAAAGAAAAATTTTTTAATTAAAATTAGAACAATTTGTTATATAAATTATAATTATTTTATATTAATATATACATACCGATCGCAGATATATCTTTGACCGTTGTGTTTGCTCAGTTGCGAGCTCACGAGCCGAGATAAATTTTTTATCCACGCGAAATGTCCTACGTTGTTGCCGTCTTCCACGTATAGCAGATTCACGTGCTTATCTCGCTTCTGCTCTGTCAGTCGTAGTGGAACAATGTTCTCGCTTTCGATGCCGTACACGTTGATCGAGATACTGTTTATGAGTTCAAATTTTTTAATTTGATTTAAAGTTACTGGAAACTCAATGTCCCGGAGATTCAGCACTGTCGCGTAAGGTGGATACGATGATTCTCGTTCCACCTTTCTTTCTGCGGGATATAGAGCGGCTGCCCACGCGAAACACGCATTGTCTTTAGACTGTACGTTAACCACCGCTCTTTTCATCATAATCTCCCGCGACAATTTAATGTGGCATCCCGCGCGCATTGGATTATATTTATTTACATTAACAGTCAAATTCTGTATTCGCGACAATGCCCAGCCGCTATCGCGTTCCTGAAACTCTTCCAGACACGCTAAAGTGGGCTCGATAACGCGGCGCTCGAACCACTCGCGTAAATCCGATGTGCGAAAGAGTTCACAGTTTCTCGTATTCACACTTTTATTCGCACGCTTATCACCCGACACAAATTCACCATTAAACACAGTGTTCACTTTTACACTGTTGTGTCTTTTTAGAACGTCTTGCACTTGCTCGAGCACGATGTCTTCGGCATCCTCGAGAAATTGACGAGGTTCGATATAGTTTGCATTAATCACGGCACCGGTCAGAATACGGCTGTCGAACGCGGTATCGATCTCTCGCCAAACGAGTCTTTCAGCGTTATTATCACCGCTGTAATCACCACCGCTGGGAATAAACCGTCTCTGCAATCGAGTCTTTGCACTTTCTAATCGCGCGATTTTAGCCACCAGAGATTGTCTATTTCCGATCGAGAGCCGCGGACGCTTGACACGACTGCGTTCTTCGAGCTCTTGGATCAATTCCTCGTAACGCTGCAGCCACGCGAAATATTCGCCCAAGGTTGCAATTTGGCGAGATCCCTCCATCAGATCGCGTTCGGTCTGCTCGATGTTTTCCATTTTCCTATCTTTTTCACACTCACACTTTTAAAACACTATGTCACAGTTCTCTACGGATGACTTTTGCACACGATAAACAATACCGTTCTCTATCTTGAACGTGAAATTGCGCAAAAATCTTTCTAACGGAACACCGCTATACTTTTTTACAACCGACTTGTCGATGGGCATTCAAATCACATACTATGATGATTTGGTGCACTTCAATCCTTCTTATATATGAAGGAGGAAACGAAGGTACAAAGCAGCCGAACATCGGCGCTCATACGCGTCGCAATATCGTCTCTTCCGAGAAAAAATTACGGAGGACGATTCTGGGAGGTGCCATTTGTTTATATTGTTTATAAATTCGCATGATGTATAATTCAATGAGAGAGAGATAAGGATACGTCGAACGGAAAAAAAATCTAGAATTACTTATATCGGGGGTAAGGGGTGTACCACGAAAGCAAGGGTGCAAAGCAGCCGAACATCGGCGCTCATACGCGTTGCATTCCTTCCGAGAAAAAATTACGGAGGACGATTCTGGGAGGTGTCATTTGTTTATATTGTTTACAAATTCTCATGCTGCGTAATTCAATGAGAGAGATAAGCATACGTCGAACGGGAAAAAATCTAGAATTACTTATATCAAGGGTGAGGGATGTACCGCGAAAACGCAAAACAGCCGAACATCGGCGCTGATATACGAACGGTGGAAGCAAGGGTACAAAGCAGCCGAACATCTGCGCTGATATGCATTGCATTCCTTCCGAGAAAAAATTGCGGAAGACGATTCAGGGAGGTACCATTTGTTTATATTGTTTATAAATGTGCATGCTGCGTAATTCAATGAGAGAGAGACAAGGATACGTTGAACGGAAAAAAAATCTAGAGTTACTTATATCGGGGGTGAGGGGGTGGGGGTGGGGGTGGGGGTGGGTACCTATATTGGGGGCGAGGGGGTGGGGTGGGGTTGGGGTGTACCGCGAGAGCCATTTTGTTTTACAAAAACATGTTCCAACGTGTTAGGATATATAATACAATATTGCTTAAGGAGTACCGCTGTTTATATTGTTTATAAATATTTTATCAATCGGGCATGTAATACAATATTGCGATAAAACATCTAACACGCGCCGCCGCCGAAATCCCCTCCGTCCCGCGTGACGTCATTCCCCCGCGCCTCCGTAATCCCCCGCGCGCCTCACCCCCCCTGAGAGGACCTGGGTTAGAACTCCCCCTATATACCTACTCACACTGTCCCTCTGTCCTTCCCGAGATCCGTTTTCACATAATGTCAAAAAATAGTTATTATTACCTTGTTCAATGACTTCTGATGTATTGCTGTAATTGCTTGAAGAAGAAATTAATTTTCCGATAGATCGTACGTTCTCAGATTTAACGTAGATATCACGTTGCACAAAACAGAAATCCACACTAAATTATTAACTGAAAGTTTTTCTTCTTTCATGAACCGCATTCTTTTATAAACTGCGACGCCGTTGCCCGCCTCGAGAACGCCGATCTCGAGGAGGTAGCGTACAAGGTCTTGGCCGGTATAAAAATTAAATTATAAAAATTCAGTAGGGTATCTGAAAAACGGTATCGTGCGGTAACTGAAAGTGCGGTAACTTATAATACGGTAACTTATGTAATTGGGCGCCAGGCGCGGTATTTCCGCGCCACGATAACGATACGGTAACGGCAAGATCCGGTAATCCCGGGCTCAGTATTTGGCAGAGGGGCAGAGTTCTTTGTGGATTAAATATGAGAAAGAACGGTAGACAGTATTTAGGAGAGAGAAATAATCGACATCCAGTTATTTTACTTATAATCATTCAAATATATTAAACAATAATGGTACAGATAGTAAACGGTATAACAGAGATAAGATTAATATAACAGAGAATATTCGGTATATGACAACAAGAAGAAAAAAAAAAAACAAACGGGAAAAAACGGTAAATTTCAGAACATATTAATCGAACAGCCGAAATTGCGAGACAAAGGATTCACCGTTTATAACGGCTGACGCGAAGGTCGAGAACAATAACGACAACAAATTTCAAAAGATAATATTTAGACGACAATAGGAGCGATACGGGACGAATATAATTTTTCCACGACCCGCAATGAGAAGAATTAGATAATCACTCGAATTAAACTTTATGTGATAATTGACGGTAACTTCTTCGGCAGAAAATTAACGACGACTAACAATGACCGATGTATAACAAATGGATATAATCTCAGTATAAATTTAACGAAGTACGTATCTTACTCAACTTCGATATATCTCGAATCGAATTTTTGGTACGGTACTCGGCGATAATATTTCACGATATATTTTTGGCAGAAAACAAAGGCTTTGGTAAACGGTAGCGGTAATGATGTTTATGCGGAACTGTTTGCTTTATTTAACGGTCTTATCGCGACCTTGTATACTCAGCAATAAAGACTTGAAGTTCGAACAATAGAATTTTCGAATAATCGATAACGGAAAGAGGATTCAGCGGAGATTTCGCGTTGACAAATATTCTTCCAGAGCCGTTTGTTCATTTACGGTAACACACGCTCGCGAAGAAATTTTTCGCGCAAATCCCGCCTTTTGATACGCGATACGAAACAAAAATTGCCACGTCACATTAGGACTTAAATTTCGGCACGTAACATAACGGTAACATATACGCTTAATATGAGATGAATCAATCTTTAACGGTAATAAACGGTACAAAATCTCACGGTACGGCACGAGACTGTCGGCAAGAACCCCCTGAGAGGAACAAATCCGCGACACCCGGGGACAGCTGGCGTCCGGCAATTACGGTACAAGTACAAATACTTACGCGATAATCTTTACGGAATATTCGTCGCCCTGCGACGATATCTCTAAATCAAGACGCCAACTGATCCCGGATGAACAATAATTATGCTACCTGTGCGGCGGCTTACAATGATCGCTGTCGACGGCTTCCTTCGGGGTCGCTTCCTCTGGGCTCTTCAGGACGTGTGTACGTGGCACGAGCTCACCGAACAGTGTTCAATCCAAAGCTGCCAGATCTCCGCCGCAAGCAACATGCAACACGGCGTGGAGGGGGTAATGAGGATGTAAGCGTAAGCGTACGTGTGAGCTCGGCGCTTCGGCTAGCTTCGGATAGAAGAAGAGGACAGAATACAATCTTCTGTCTCCTTCCTACCGAAAGACGGGCAACACGCGACGCGTCACGCTCCTCGATATTTCGATATGCGCTCAATGTTTCTTTTACAGCATTTTTATTGTATAATATGTTTAGAATATGTATCTGTATATATATATATGTATACACATACATATTATAAACATATTATAAAGAATAATATTTAAATAATTATATTTGTACTGTATATATATATATATATACAGGGTCTACCAAAAGTGTGGAAACCCCTAAATATCTCGGAAAATATACGTTTTACAGAAAAGTGTTTCCAACAAAAGTTGTAGGGTTTAAGAAGATCTATATACTGATTCTATCAGTTTGACCTTGGATGGCGTCGTCAAGGTCAGGTCAAGGTCACATTGACTTTTTTAAATGACACCCCCTACATTTGATTGCATATTCTTATAGCTTAATTCAAGAGCTTTCCAAAACACTATAATAATGTTCATTTTTATTAAGTACTTTGCGAGTTATGAGGGTTGAAATAATTTCTTAATTTTACATAAACCATAAAATATCTAGTAAACCATTCATTTTTCGATTATCTTACCTTCATACTTTTATGTACAAAATAATGAAAGGAATCAATTGGTGTAAAGAAAACATACAGTTGTTTTTAAGAAAAAATATGGAATTGTTAATTGCAAATTACATATTTTTTCTTAGAAACAACTATGTGTTTTCTTTACACCAATTGATTCCTCTCATTAATTTGTACATAAAAGTATGAAGGTAAGATAATCGAAAAATGAATGGTTTACTAGATATTTTATGGTTTATGTAAAATTAAGAAATTATTTCAACCCTCATAACTCGCAAAGTACTTAATAAAAATGAACATTATTATAGTGTTTTGGAAAGCTCTTGAATTAAGCTATAAGAATATGCAATCAAATGTAGGGGGTGTCATTTAAAAAAGTCAATGTGACCTTGACCTGACCTTGACGACGCCATCCAAGGTCAAACTGATAGAATCAGTATATAGATCTTCTTAAACCCTACAACTTTTGTTGGAAACACTTTTCTGTAAAACGTATATTTTCCGAGATATTTAGGGGTTTCCACACTTTTGGTAGACCCTGTATATATATATATATATATATATATATATATATATATATTTAATAATATATATATACATACAGGGTGAGCCATTTTAAGTGATCCACTCAAATATTTCGGAAAATAATGAAAAATCAAAAAAATGTTTCAGATAAAAGTTGTATGGCTTGAAGGGGGCCATCAGATAGTGGCAATGATTTGACCTTGGAGGGTCATTTGAAGATGATGTAATGGTAACCTTCAATTTCTTAAATGGAACTCCCTATTTTTTATTACATATTCGTGTAGCTTATCTCGATAGCTTTCCAAAACACTATAATAAAGTATTTCTTCATTTAGTACTTTTCGAGTTATGAGGCTTGAAATCATTTCTTAATTTTGTATAAACTGTAAAATATCTAGTAAAATATTCATTTTTCGATTATCTTGCTTTAATACTTTTATGTACAAAATAATGAGAGAAATCAATTGGTGTAAAAAAAACACATAGTAGTTTCAAAGAAAAAATATGTAATTGTTAATTGCAAATTACATATTTTTTCTTAAAAATAACTATGTGTTTTCTTTACACCAATTGATTCCTCTCATTATTTTGTACATAAAAGTATTAAAGCAAGATAATCGAAAAATGAATATTTTACTAGATATTTTACGGTTTATACAAAATTAAGAAATGATTTCAAGCCTCATAACTCGAAAAGTACTAAATGAAGAAATACTTTATTATAGTGTTTTGGAAAGCTATCGAGATAAGCTACACGAATATGTAATAAAAAATAGGGAGTTCCATTTAAGAAATTGAAGGTTACCTTTACGTCATCTTCAAATGACTCTCCAAGGTCAAATCATTGCCACTATCTGATGGCCCCCTTCAAGCTATACAACTTTTATCTGAAACATTTTTTTGATTTTTCATTATTTTCCGAAATATTTGAGTGGATCACTTAAAATGGCCCACCCTGTATATATATATATAATATATATATATATATATATATATATATATATATATATATATACATATATATTATAAATATATTAAATATATTAAATATTATATATATATATATATATATATATATATATATACAGGGTCTACCAAAAGTGTAGAAACCCCTAAATATCTCGGAAAATATATGTTTTACAGAAAAGTGTTTCCAACAAAAGTTGTAGGGTTTAAGAAGATCTATATACTGATTCTATCAGTTTGACCTTGGATGGCGTCGTCAAGGTCAGGTCAAGGTCACATTGACTTTTTTAAATGACACCCCCTACATTTGATTGCATATTCTTATAGCTTAATTCAAGAGCTTTCCAAAACACTATAATAATGTTCATTTTTATTAAGTACTTTGCGAGTTATGAGGGTTGAATGATAGAGTAGCGCCGGTATTAACATTATCCAAGGTGTACTACATGGAGGTTACTCGCTCGGATTTGCATCTGTTGTGTGTGTGATCCAGCTAACTAAGGCAAGATCGGTCGTAGATCCAGTCAGCAAAAGCAAAGACCCAATCAAATTACAATCGAGCATTTAAAGACCTGGAAAGCAATCGACATAGTAAACAGTAAATAAATTTGTGGATGCTCATTTATCATAATAATTGTTCGAAATGTGTGCGTGTGCGTGCGTGCGGTGCGTGTATACAGAGATCAGGTTAGGTTGCACCAAACGATTGCAAATGTGTTTCAATGTGTTAAAGTAAATGCTGAAAGTGGCTGCCATTTACTTCCTGACAATATGCTAATCTTTGGTAGAATGTAGAAATGACTTTACGATTCGTTTCAAAAGGTATCAAAGCCATTTCATCCCTTATTCGCTGTATCAATTCGTGAATGGTTTTAGGTTTTGTTCTGTAAACCTTACTCTTCAGATATCCCCATAGATAATAATCAAGAGGAGTTAGATCTGGTGACCGAGGTGGCCAATCCTCTCCTCCCTCATTTCCGTTCCTTCTTCCTATCCACCGTAGCGGAAAAGTCTCATTTAAAATACGACGTGGTCCTGCACCAAAATGAGCAGGAGCTCCATCATGCTGAAACCATATTTCTTGGAAATTATTTGGAAAAGTATTCTGTATGGCTGGAATTATTTGATCAACAAGTAATCTCTCATACCTTTGAGCGTTCAAATATTCTTCAAAAAAAAACGGCCCTATTAAATAGCCATCTATTATTCCGCACCATACATTTATTTTTTGTGGATGTTGTGTGTGAGTTTCCCGCACCCAATTCGGATTCTCATCTGACCAGAAACGAAAATTTTGATTATTAACTTCTCCCGTTAAGGTAAAAGTTGCCTCGTCTGTGAAAACAATTTGATAAGGGAAGATGGGCCGGACATCTATTAGTGCCATCATTCTTTCACAGAAATGTATACGACGCTCCTCATCTCCGTTTTGCAATTCTTGAACGTATTGCAATTTATATGGATGGAACTTGTTCTTCTTTAAAATTCTCCAAACCGACATGGGAGCAATATCGTGAGTTTGAGCGACTCTCTGAACACTAGAATTGGGATCTTCAATAAATGTCTGCAGAACATCAAGTTGTTTTTCTTCGTTGGTTGCAGACAATGGTCTTCCTGACTTAGAGCGATTTCTTACGCTACCAGTTTGTCTAAAACGTTCTATTGTTTTTAACACAGTGGACTTATTAATTCGACGGTTCGGATACGTGTCATTAAATAATCGAACGACATCAGAGAACGATCTTTCGTTATCACCCCATCCACGCATCATGAGGATAGTGATTCTTTCACGTTCCGACAAGTCGCCAGCCATTTTTAAAACGTTTAATTTTAATTAATCGTACGTTGTATTTGGACGATAACAATTAATTTCTGCTTGCTCAAAGCTGAAGTTAGAAGGTGCTCGTTCTTTGATAGCTTTATACATTCTTAGTTGAATTTTAAATGCGAGTTAGACTGCATGTAGTGCGTCACATAGCGGTAAATGAAGGAACTAACGAGACGTTTCATACACGTTTTATGGAGCAATTTTTTGGCAATTTGACTTCAGCGAAATATGAGGATATGTTGAGGAATCGATCTTGCCTTAGTTAGCTGGATCACACACACAACAGATGCAAATCCGAGCGAGTAACCTCCATGTAGTACACCTTGGATAATGTTAATACCGGCGCTACTCTATCATTCAACCCTCATAACTCGCAAAGTACTTAATAAAAATGAACATTATTATAGTGTTTTGGAAAGCTCTTGAATTAAGCTATAAGAATATGCAATCAAATGTAGGGGGTGTCATTTAAAAAAGTCAATGTGACCTTGACCTGACCTTGACGACGCCATCCAAGGTCAAACTGATAGAATCAGTATATAGATCTTCTTAAACCCTACAACTTTTGTTGGAAACACTTTTCTGTAAAACGTATATTTTCCGAGATATTTAGGGGTTTCCACACTTTTGGTAGACCCTGTATATATACATTATACAAATATATTATAATTATTTAAATATTATTCTTTATCGTATAATATGTTTATAATATGTATGTGTATACATATATATATATATATATATTGTGACGTGGCCGTCACGTTGCGTACATCCGCCCCGGCAATCTTGACGGGGCGCGGGCCGAGTGGCCGCGTCAAGGGTCAAGAGAGAGAGAGAACTATCGCGCTCCCCGGAGAGACGACGGATACCGTGTTATATTGCGTATATTATTAATTTGTTTTTGCTTTGTATCGAGTCGAGTCTGAGGCGCCTCACCACCGAACACCGAAGACCGGGGGAGAACGACATCACCTCCCCACGACAGCGAAGAATGACAGCCAAAGGACATTCCTGAGAGCGGAGGATCCAGTCCCGGAAAGCCCGGCATCGTGGGTCCGGACAGGGGAAAGCGGCATAGTCTCCCCCCCCGACAGCCGGAAATGACAGCCGCTGCGACAGCCATCCTCCTGGAGAGGATAAGTCCGGGAAGGACCTCACCCGGGCCATATAAGGGCCCGCGGCCACATTCAAGTTTGGCGCTATTTCGCGCGGGGCGCGAACATGCCTCGCGTGGCGCGCGAGGCGCCAGGACCTCGCGCGTGTCGGCCGCTAATTGGCCGGGGGTCCGCGCATCCCCCTGCGCGGCCAGCGACCCCGCTATCGACCCTGGATCGCGAGATCCAGGGATCACTTTGTCGCAGCCGCTCGCCTAAGCTAGTCGCGAACTATTTTTGTGTGCTCTCGAGACGGAAAAGAACTTGGAGGACGAGACCGAGGATCATCCCCGCAGCCGGGAGAAGACTCCATCGGTGAGGTTGCCCACGAATTATTGTACTCCGCGAGCGTGATCGTGTCCGCTCGCCGGCCGTTCTGTCGCCGTCGCCATTACGGTTTATCGCGACCGCTCGAGCCTTCTGCCGAGTCGGTCGATTTTGGTGTATTTCGGGCGACCGGAGACAAGCGACCGAAAAAGCGCGGATACTGGCGACGGAAGTGCGTATCGTAGGGTAATTCTCGTCTCTCTCCGGGTATCAGGGTGCGTAATACGCGTAGCATCCGACCCTTGGGTATCGACCGCGTGCGTCGTAAATCGCGAGAAATGCGTAGTTCGCACGGGCTGTCGTGTGGTTGTCCAAGCCGCGTCTCGCACCTCTGAAATATGTCTCAGAGCGAGTCTGTGGAAGGTAATTGGTCGTGATTAAGGCTTCTTCGTGTATTATCATCGTCATTCGTGAATACTGCGCGAAGACTGCGTATTATTGTCGCGTCCATTGTGTGAGTGTGAGTTATTCGTCTCGAAAGAAGGAACGCAATTCCTCGAAATCGTCGCGGTGTGCGGGTATCGCACGATTCTAAGTCTTGATATCGGAGGTCAGGAAATTGCTGGCGACTATCGAAGGAGGCACGGTGCGGGACTGTCGCCCGGCCTTCCTTATTTCCTTGAGACGAGAAGAGAATTAATTCTCACGCTGTCGAAGGCATCGGGGGTGTGACACGACATTGTCGCATCGCCCCGATTGCCAGAAATATTAGGTCACGAGCGTCGCAGAAAAACGCGGAAGAATCTTCGACCGCCGCCGGCTATCGACCTTCGCCGGTATCGTCCGCCCATCGTATGCGAGACCTCTCCTCGCGAAACTAAGATCTTTTCGCTTATTGCGTAGCTGATCGGCTATCTTATTTCTGGGTTGTCGACTTCGAGTACGCTCGGAGGAAATTGCGAGATACGCAGCTAATTAGTAAGATCTCCGCGAAGCTGTCGAAGCTGCGAATTATAGGCTGGTATTATCTCTCTCTCTCTCGCGTATGGTACGACCGTTATTGAGGATTCGAATTATGAAATTCAGTTATATCAATTATTGTTCTCAGGAGCTTCGACTTTAGGAAGCCTCCGTAACAGACGTTCTTGGTTAGGCCGACTTAGAATATCGCGCGTTTGTCTAGCGTTTCGAGAATTATTGTCCGTTCATGTCTCGTACGTTATTTCGATTTCCAATCTGTATCGATTTTTACTTCTTTTTGTTAATCACTTTTCTTATTATTTACTTTCTCAATAAATCTGTTATTTTCTTATTTATTATATCTCGCGTTCTTTATTGGACTGGCGATCGTCCGTAATTTCTGTGTTCGTCTTTGTCTGTTAATTTAGTAAGCTCGCGCAATCAATTGACTTTTTCTTCCAAACCCCGCCCCTCTACCGTTAGGCGAGCTAGCCAGCCCGTGGCGAAGCGGGCTGTCGTATTCTTTCGCGCTTTTCGAAGAATTTGAGAAAACTGGTACGTGAGAGACCGTACCTGGCGCCCAGTTCTGAGGTAACGAGACGGCCTTCGCTCCGCCGCGGCTCGCGCGTGGACACCCTCCATCCCCGTCCCACCGATAGCGAGTATATGAAACCCTTGTGTTTTTGACGGCGCTTCCGCTCCCCCGCGAGAATAAAATTTGAATTGAAAACGCGTCGCAATATATATATATATAATTTTATATAATTTTATAATAATATTAAATTATTTACATACTTATAATGTTAAATTTTTTATTTAGGTTGAATGTATTAGATTGACATCAAGACATTTATACACATGCGGATCGAAAATAGAAGAAGGCAAAATTAATTTAAATTTGTATTATTAATATCATTAAGGTTGATGTTTATATGATATGTATGTTATAACGTATTTCACACATTAGCATTTTAATTGAATGTAAAACTTTCTTGTTTCTATTCTTCTACTCTCTCATTCTCTCTTTCTGATTCATGCTGAGGTGGATCGAGTAGCTGAGGTATGGTCAGATGATTGATTTGAGAGAGAAAAAGTTTAGTTTCAAGATTATTTCTGTTTGTGAAATAAATATTTTTAACGAAATACAACTGTTTATAAATAAATATATATTATTAACAAATATATATTTCTTGTTTTTTTTATTTATTTTGCTCATAAGTATCTATATTTTATATATAAAATTTAAGTGATTGTAGTCTTAATCTAAATGGTTTTTTTTTATTTTTGAATATATATATATATAGAATATGTATGTACAATTAATATATAAATATATTAAAAATTATATATATAAGTATTAATATGTTAATATATTTTAAATTATATATGAGTATTATGAGTATATATCTTTTCTGCTATCAGATTTTATATATGACATATAAAATGGTTAATTAATATTCATATTATATCATATATACTATTTTTTATATATATTTGCATTATATATTTTGTATTATATTTTTCACAATTTTTTTATGTACATATATTCAAGTTTTATTGAATTTAATTTATATTACATATAATAATGTATTAGAAAGAGAACGAAAACCAAAGGAGAGAATGAGAGGAAAGTACAGATGGCAGTACTGGTATACTCGCTGACTTCACGCATGCGCATTTCATTTTATGCTACACAAACTTCAAAGGTGCCGACAGGGAGTTGCGCTACTGTATATACTGTGGTATAGTGTTATTGACCCTATAGTCAGTTCGAGCTGAGACTCGGAATCGGCTTGCCTTGGTCGGCCTTATATACGGGTCCCGCCGGATTTCACTTGCGCGAAGATCGGCGCCTGTATGTTCGAGCTGCTGCGCGCATACTTGTGTGCCTAGGTTGCCGTGCGGCCAGGCGCTCGGTGTTATACGCCGTTACGCTTATGTGGCGTAAGGTAGGACGCCACAGGACCCCCCTTGTATTAAGGCCCTGGGTTGATTTATGCTGATTTGAAACGGACGGGTTGGCGCACCGCCTGTCCTGACCTGGTCGTTCCCGTCGTCTCGGTGGTCTCGGTGGTCTCCGTGTTTGCCTTGAGCTGCGTGTTGGTGGGAGGTTCTTCAGCCAGAGTGTAGGCTAATTTTAGCCTAGAGATCCTATAAGGAGAGATCGGCAGAACTGTCGCCATCTTGGTGTAAAAGCGGATGTGACGTTCGTGGCGGTTCATTTGGAATGTATACAATAACTAATATATTCTTAGACAATTCATTTTCTGTTGTAACTAACGTTAGCGCAATAAATATTAAAAACAATTTTGTCTCAGTACGATACTTCATGCTTATATATCAACAGAAATATATTAATATATAAAAGTAATTAAATTATTAAAATTATTATGGCAGATAAAAAAAGACACAATAAAAGTACATACAAACAAAAATAAAAACAAAAATATATATAAACGTAGAATAGCAGATGAAAACATTTATAGAAGATATGCAAATAATTTCGTTTATTTGTAATTGTTGTGTATACAATAAATCAATTTTTAGTATGTACAACCCAAGGAAAACAGAAAATCAAAATAATGTCAATTTGACATTATGTTTACGGCAAAAATAATGTAAAAATGACGTTTTTTGTCATTTTTTGGTCAATATGATGTCAAATGACATTATTTTGACTTTCTGTTTTCCTTGGAAATTTTGCATTATAATTTCATCGTTATTTCACAATTGCTCGTTCTGCAGCATGGAATAATACCTATAGATAATGTTTTGATTGAGGTTCCCAACTGCATCTTTTAATTGTAAGCGTCTCGTATCCTATTTATAAAGGTTTAATGCAATTCCTTTGAAAGGTGGATATGGTTGTATCTGAAAGATCTGAAATAAAAGTAATAAAAGTAATAAACTTACTCACACACACACACACAAAGTTGATTCCAAAGGAATAATAGTAAATGAAACTAAGACCGAAAAAGGTTTAAATCATTCATTTATTTAACATAGGCATGCATTACCATACTTTTGCTCGCACGAATGCCATTTTGATTAGATGAAGGTAAGGCTCTAGAATTAATTTTCAATTTTAACGAAATGTATCTTCTTATAATTTTTTCTTTTAAATTGTGGCACGCAGGCAAAGAAAAAGTGATTTCTTTACAACGATGTACAAAAAATTGTTTCAAATTAACATTTGTTTTTGATCGAAGATGAGGATAATAAGTGTTAAATATCTTTGTCATTTGAATAAAAAATCTAAACGTAACAGGATGAACATAAAATAAGGCATTTGCGTGATTGCTTCTGAGACGAGTCAAGGCACTATAAAAGTTATTGTTTGAGTTTTTGGATCCTGCTGCACTTATGCAAGTCTGGCATATGCGTTCTCTTTTGTTAATATTCGCAATTAAATATCCTGCTATGTAGTATATCTTATTTAATTCAATTTTACTGAAAACAATTTTTTGTATAACAACATTGGGGATTTCTATCTGTTCTTCACATTCTCTCACAGGTTTTCGATTTTCCATTAAAATGTTGAAAAAATCAGATAAAAACTCTCTGTCATCATATTCGTAATTACTATTTGATATATTCTTCATGTACTGTGAAATGCTAATTAATTTTAAATTGTTTTTGAACTGAAGTGCATTCAGGACGACGTTTTTCATTCTTAGTAAAGAAAACAAGTTTTCGATGCAATCTTGAGTGAGGCGCGAGGGTAAAAAAAAATTATAATGTCTGTTATTTAATAAAAACGAAGTTAATTGAATAACTGTTGTTGTAGACATTATTATAGCTGTTTGAAAAGGCTTCCAATGTCCAGCTTGTCCTACTTTCAATGCTGCGAATAGTTCAATCACTTCGTGCAAAAAAGCGACTGTTTCGTTAAATTTCTCTAAATTATGGAAACTCAAAGCTACCGAAAGAGTTCTCCCGCTCATAATTCGAAACCACTCAGCAATAAATTTGAGAAACCAAGCAGTCGTTAATCTTTCATCAGTTGGATTTTCCCCTACTAAGAATTCTAAACTCGTACCTACTTGTTTACTTAATACTCGCATAGCAGTATTTACACGCATCTTCTGAAAATGATTATTTTTGGATAAATATTCAGAGCGCAACTTGTGGGCTAATTTTATATCGCAAGCTTCATCAGCGGCAAGAATGTCATTTAAATGACTGCAATGAACTATACTTGTGGGTAACGCATATTTGTTAACAAAATTATCTGGAATAATTATCGTTTGATTTTTGACAAAGCCAGTTTTAATATTTTTTAGAGCATGAGGCACATCGGAATAAAAGAATAAAAGTCTATTATTATCACAAGGATGGGTGCAATTATTGTTAACTTCAAACTGCGATACATGCACTCCAAACGCTTTCCACATCGCCTGATTACATGGTCCCATATCCGATGTAACATTATGCACATGCAAACCAATTCCCTCTGCCTTGCTTATAATATTTTCTATTAAAGGTTTTAGTTTCGCTCCGTTAACTTTATTTCCGGTAAAATAGTAAGCAACTGTTTGCTTCCACCTCGATGCAAGTCCGGCTAACATAAAAACTAGTCCATGAGTGGCAATAACAGTTCCGTCATGATCTGGTAATGTAACATAGCCAAGCATTGTATTTGTTGATCGGTCGTAAAAATTACCAGAGGTAATACTCATTTCATCGAGTACTAACGTGCAATCTTTATCTATTTCTTTTGTAAAACCAGAGATTTTAATTTTAAGGAATTGAAAGATTTCACTAATTATTCCACTTTCAAATTTAAGATTTTCTAATTTTTGAGTCAACGTGCGAACAGCAGGAAAAGGGAAATTGGCCTTTAACAATTCTTCATAACCCGCAGTACCACATGCAAATTTCAATTTGTAAGCTTTTAGAAAAGTATTGTTACACCAAACAGGAATTTTTTTATATTCTCCAGACAATAAGCGCAACTGATCTTCGTTAAAGATATTATTCATATTAGGATGTATTTTTCTCCTACGTACTTCTGTTTGAAGCCTCTTTATATTTCTTCTTGCCTGTTGTAATTTTTTTTTCATTTGCAGTCTCAAGCGCTCACTTTTTTCCCACAGCTTTTCCATTCGTTCAAGGCGTTGTAGAATACTTGCATCAACAGCACTGTTTCTGGAGACTGGAATGTTTATTACAGCATTTTTTTCTTGTTCTGTAATGTCTTCTTCACTGGTGATTTGTTCGTTTTTGTTTAAATTTGCATCAGGCTCAATCGTATGAGGCTCAGCAATCGTATCAGGCTCAATCGTATGAGGCTCAGCAATCGTATCAAGCTCAATCACATGAGGCTCATCAATCGTATCAAGCTCAATCGCATGAGGCTCATCAATCGTATCAGGCTCAATCGCATCTAGCTGAACAATCGCATCAGGTTCAGCCGCATCTAGGTGAATAGTTGCATCAGGCTCAGTTGTGGCTCTGACAATTGTTTCCAAATGCTCCCCAAATATTGTTGGCACTGCATCTGATTTTAATATGCGTGTACCATTATTCCTTTGTATCCACATGTTAGCAGTAAAATGGACCTATTCAGAAAAACGCAAATGTACTTTTCAGAGCTAATTATAAATGATATTTTTATCTGTGTCACCCAATACATGAAAATGTATTTAAGATTGTCAATCCATTCTGTCCAACCCAGTTAGCGTCATAAAAATAAGTAATTGAGTAGTTATTCAGTTCATGTTTGAATATGTTATCGTTTATTGGGTACTTTAACGAAATAAAGAGATACATATGAAATGTTTGAATGCTTGAATGTATACGAAACATAATCGCAGAAACCTAACAAGGAAAGGGTCGGAAGTGTCCCCCTCCGATTTTAATGAGCTTTGAATATGTTGTAGTCTAGATCAAAATAGGAGACACGTATTTTTTTATAAGTGCTGAGTCGGCCGTTAAGGGGGTGAAACACCTTCTTGAAAAAAATCGATTTTTTCATTTCTCAGCGGATACCGTCGAAGCGATAAGAGATATAAACAAAAGTTTCAAATAAAAGTTTTATGGTCTTTAATGTACTTCAAAATCATGTAATCAGATTTGTCGAAAATGTCATATTTTTCGAAATCCCCCCCCCTCCCTTTTAATGTTTGAAAATTTTTAAATTTGTCTCATAACAAAACTTATAGCTCATTTAACGACAAATTCAATCATATATAATAAAGTTGTATTCCGAAGTCACATTTTTCAGAAATAAATTAAAAATATCCCTATACACTACTATACGCCCGCTTTATCCGCCTTATGACGCTCGTTATTCACAGCGACAGTCATTTTTCTTCGCAAACTCACAGAGGCAACCATAAATTAGCAATAAATAATTTATGAGAATATATTTTTATAAATTATAGAAATTATATTTATAAATATAATTATAAATTATATAATAATTATAATTATAATATATGTCTATATTATGTGACAATAAATATACATATAATTTATATGGAAAAGTAATGTTTTTAATGCATGAAAAATAAAACTAGTCGGACAAGGAAAATTATTGATCAGATGCCGATGTTAATAGATTCAATTCTATGAATAAACAGATGTCGCATTCGCGAAATGAGTTGGTGCAATATATTATTTTATTAACAACTGCGTGCAGTGGAACACATATTACTATTAAAGCGTCTATCGAATATACGCGAGCGCGATAGTAAATATATTTATATATATAAGAAAATAATTAAAAGGATTATAACTTATAAAGCGAGCGAAAAAATGCGTCGCGATAAGAAAGTCAGCTGCCCGAAGTGCTGATACAGCCAGTATCACACGGCCAAGTCATCAAACAGAGGAAGAAATCACTCTCGAAATAGCGCTGAATTGCAATAAAATGCGAGGAAGTCTTCGGACTTCCTTCGCTTGCATTTTGATCACGCCACTTTAGAAATAACCAATGATTTTATTTGGTCATGCCACCGCGCGATCCTCCTCCGATAATCGTTCAGAACCGGAGGCGTTAAAAGCCACCGCCTAGAAGCGGCGGACAGTCACAAATCAGTTATCAAATAATTAACAAGTGCTCGAGTTAATTAACAAGACTAGCCGTTATCCTGAAAAAACAATTGTGCCCCACGCACACAACAATACAGTATGTATGTACTTTTTCGATTTTTAAAACTTTTATAGTTTTTTGCTTTTACTTACACTTCATTCAAAATTGCGGTTTATCTGTTTTGTTTTAATGTATTTAAATTATAATTAATATTTTATTACTTTATTTAAGTTATGTGATAAAACTGTTCTATTTTTCATGAAACTCGGAAAACGTAACAAATTATTAATACGCATTAAATAATAAAATATTTTTGTTGCTAATAAGTATTTTTTTGCTAATATTTATAAAACAAATATACATAATGTTAATAATTTTTTTAGATAATGTTTAATCCAAGAAATGTAGCAGTACTGCTATACACTGCACTGTATATGACTGGGGAATTCCCAGAAAGTCCTGTTACAACAGATGAAAATGAAACAAAAGACATGATGGAAAATATGCTTCGATCAATGTATGAAGAAGCGTTTGAAGTTTATGAAGAATCATCATTAGATTTTCAAAACGAATTTGATATACCTGAAGTAGAACCTGTAATTGATGAAGAAAGAGAAGAAGACACATATTTTGTAAAAGAAATTGAATGTGTTGCGGATTCTGTACCAATAGAATATAAAAGAAATGCAGTAGAGTTATGGAGAAGTGGAACAAAAAAGTCAAGAACTCTTGCATCTATAAGAAATAGATTTCGGAAAGTCACGTCATTACGTCAATTAAGAAGATGGGAGCAGCAAGTAAATCAAGGTGGCAACAGATTTGATAAACTGAAAGAAATTTCAACATATACGTTAAATAAATTCCATGAAGGTATTGAAAAGGGAATAATTATTCATGACATTGATATTGCTCGATGGGCTCTTCGCGCACAGAAGGAAGTAAATCTACTTGGGTTTACAGCATCATTATCATGGGTAAAAAGGTTTAAGCTTGCACATAATATCGTATCTAGAAAAATTACAAAATTTATAACAAAAAAAAATTTAGCGTCAGACAAAGATTTAGAAGCACGAAGCAAGTCATTTATCGAAAATGTTAAATCTTCTATTATACAATATGGAATTGAAAATGTATATAATTCGGACCAAAGTGGATTTCAATTAGAATTTCATTCCGGTCGTTCACTATCACCTATTGGTATTAAAAAAGTAGAGCGCATAGTACAATCCATATCAGCAACTACACATAGTTATACTATACAACCTATTGTTTCAGCTGATGGTAGATTATTATCGCCTCTGTTTATTGTTTTAAAAGAACCTACTGGAACATTTGGTCCAATAGTAAAAGAAACAATGTTTAAAGATAATAATATCTTTGTCATGGCATCAAAATCTGGAAAATTAACATCGCATCATTTTGAGATCTGGATAAAAGAAGTGTTTTTTCCAAATGTTGGACCAAAATCAGTGTTATTATTAGATTCTTGGACTGGTCATTGTCCTGATATAATTCAAAGAAACAAACCAGATTTTATAGACAATATTAATTTGTTAACTATACCAGCTGGAGCAACGGGAAAAATACAACCTTTAGATGTATTCGGTTTTCGTTTATGGAAAAATTTTGTTAGACATTTTTCAGATACCATCATGCTTTTAGATCTTGACGTCAAGCTTCATTCAAGAAACAATATTTTAAAATTACAATCATTAACACATAATCAATTTTCATCACCAAGGTTTAAAAATTTATTCAAATATGCATGGTATAAAAGTGGTTATTTAGAAAAGAAACCAGAAGAATTTGATACACCAGTAGATTTTTGTTTCAAAACTAATTTAAAACCAACATGTGATATTTGCGGTGAAATTGCTGTAATTTCTTGCGCATGGTGTAAAAAATCCCTTTGTATAAATCATTTCTTTCATGATCATCATCTTTGTAACCGATATCAACCATGAATATTTGTTATTCTTGTATGCAATAATTATGTACGGTATTTTATGTAATATTTCCATATACATATATATAATGACTTCGGAATACAACTTTATTATATATGATTGAATTTGTCGTTAAATGAGCTATAAGTTTTGTTATGAGACAAATTTAAAAATTTTCAAACATTAAAAGGGAGGGGGGGGGATTTCGAAAAATATGACATTTTCGACAAATCTGATTATATGATTTTGAAGTACATTAAAGACCATAAAACTTTTATTTGAAACTTTTGTTTATATCTCTTATCGCTTCGACGGTATCCGCTGAGAAATGAAAAAATCGATTTTTTTCAAGAAGGTGTTTCACCCCCTTAACGGCCGACTCAGCACTTATAAAAAAATACGTGTCTCCTATTTTGATCTAGACTACAACATATTCAAAGCTCATTAAAATCGGAGGAGGACACTTCCGACCCTTTCCTTGTAAGTTATATAAGCGTTTCAACGTTGATAAGTCAAATATTTCATCGGCACTCGAATAAAAAAACATTTATAATTTTAACTTACAGAACATAATCTTGCATTTGGACCTGGTGTCCAATCTGTTTGATTCATATTTTGGATCCAGATTTTTTTTCTTTCTGGATCTTTAGGGAATCGGCACATCTGAAACCCTTTTGCATGGGAATTAGTGCAATAATCAGCACTGCAACCGCAAGGCATTATACAATCTATCCACCTTGACACAAAAATAAAAAATTTTTTTGAGGTTATATTGCTTACAAACATCATATCGGAAAAATTACGCAGATGTTTATATTTTAGAAACAAGAATTAACAGTCCTCGCGTTACAACTTACAACTTACTACATGTTCGTATCACGGTATCACGTTACGCACATTAACAGTCGTAATGCAGTATAGCCATAGGCCATAACATAACGTGGTAATAGTGCCTTCTCTCTCGCTCACTCCCTGTCTCTCTCTATCTTAGTATGTTCTTTCTTTCTCGCACTTCCGGTTTTACACCAGGCGACGGAGCCAATCAGAAATCATTAACGTTCTGCCGATCTCTCCTTTTAGGATCTCTATTTTAGCCTATCCACCGCGATGTTGATTGCCTTTCCCCTGATTTTGAGTTTGTAGGTTTTCGTGCCTCTGTTTAACACCTCGTCGTAAGGCTGTTGGAGGGCCCCTGCCGGTGCGTCGTGTCGCACGAACACGTGTGAAGCCGTCTCCATGTCTTTAAAAACGAACATTGCCCTTTGTCCGTGTCGTTTGATTTGGGGCTGTAGTCGTGTCATTGTCCGTCGAAGCCTGGCTACCAAAGTGTCCTCATTTTCGTAGTTATTGTTGTGGCCATCGAAGAACTGTCCTGGTAACCGGATTGGTTCTCCGTAAACCATCTCGGCTGGTGTGGACTTCAGATCCTCTTTTCATGCTGCCCTGATGCCGAGGAGGATGACTGGTAGCGTCTGGGTCCAAGCTTCCGTCTCGTGGCACCTGATAGCTGCCTTCAACTGTCGGTGGAATCTTTCTACCATCCCGTTTACATCTGGGTGATAGGCTGTTGTCCTGATGTGCTTTGTGCCCGTCATCTTTGTTAAGCTCTGGAAAAGCTCGGCCTCGAATTGCCGACCCTGGTCCGTAGTTATTTGAGCTGGTGTGCCGAATCGCGCTATCCAGTCTGAAAAAATATGTTTAGCGACGGTCTCTGCCGTGATGTTCGGTATTGGGATTGCTTCTGCCCATCGCGTGAATCTATCCACGATGGTGAGGCAGTATCTGTGTCCCTCTGACACTGGCAGTGGTCCTACAATGTCTGTGTGTATGTGCTGAAATCGTTTTGTTGATTGTTGGAAAGTTCCTGGTTGTGTGTGATTGTGTCTCATCACTTTAGCTTTCTGACACTGTATGCATGTTTTTGCCCAGTTCATGCAATTTCGCTGCATTCTTGGCCAGACATATCTTTCTTTGACCAGTTTTGCCGATGCTTTAGTCCCTGGATGAGCCAGTCCATGTAGGTAACGAAAAATTTGTTCTCTTAGACTTTTCGACACGTTTGGTCTAACAATCGGTGTGCTAGTGTCGCACCAAGTTGCCTCTGCTGATCTTGGTATTACAATGCGCGTCAGCTTAATTTTTTCTTTATCTTTTAGTAGTTCTTCCAACTCTGCATCCTGTTGTTCGTGCGCTATTGTTTCCAACCCTACTGCTGCGTGTATCGCCTCCACTCGTGACAATGCGTCGGCCACTGTGTTATTCTTCCCTTCGATATGTTGGATATCTGTTGTAAATTGTCCAATGTATTCTAAATGTCTTGCTTGTCTCGGCGAACTCTGCAGTGGGTCTTTTTTGAAAGCGTAAATTAGTGGCTTGTGGTCAGTAAATATTGTGAATATTCTGCCTTCTAATAAGTGTTGGTAGTGCTTGATGATGATGTAGATAGCTAGTAGCTCTCTGTCGTACGGACTGTACTTCGTTTGTGCTGTACTGAACTTTTTGCTCAGGAATGCCAGTGGCTGCCATCCATTAGTGGTTCTTTGCTGGATTACGGCACCCATGGCCATGTCTGAAGCGTCTGTTGTTACTGCCAATTTAGCTGCTGGGTCTGGGTGAGCTAATAGCGTGATTCTCGACAAGCTTCCCTTGCATTGGTCGAAGGCTTGTGCTTGCTCTAGCCCCCAACTTATTGGTGTTGTTCTCTTGATTTTAGGTCCTTTTAGCACGTCGTTTAATGTGGCTTGTTTTTCGGCTGCTCTCGGAATGAACCTTCGATAAAAATTAATCATCCCTAGGAATTGTCGTAACTGTTTAATCGTAGTCGGCCGAGGGAAATTTTTGATCGCCTCTATCTTCTCTGGCAGTGGTTGAGTTCCTTTCTCCGTGACCAAATAACCAAGGAACTTCACTTCGTCTGCTCCGAAGATGCGCTTGGCTGGGTTGATTCTGACCCCGTATTCGTCGAGTCGGGTGAATAATTGGTTCAGGTGGATTTTATGCTGTTCTTTACTTGATGATGTCATCAGTATATCATCGATATACGCGTAGCAGAAATCTAACCCGTGCAAAATCTCGTTGATAAACCGTTGGAACGTCTGCGCTGCGTTGCGTAATCCAAACGGCATGTATCTGAATTCGAACAGTCCGAACGGTGTAGTTATTGCTGTCTTTGGTATATCTTCTTCTCGCACTGGGATTTGATTATAAGCTCTGACCAGATCGATCGTGGTGAAGATCTTTTTCTGGTAGAGCGTCTGTGCAAAATCCTCGATGTGTGGAATCGGATATTGATCGGGTATTGTTCTGGCGTTTAATCTCCTGTAGTCTCCACATGGACGCCAAGTCTTGTCCTTTTTCGGTACCATGTGAAGTGGCGACGACCAAGCACTTTTTGAGGGCTGGATGATGCCTTCTTGCAGGAGTAAGTCGAATTCTATCTTGGCCGCGCGTAGTTTATCTGGCGCAAGCCTTCGTGGCCTGCTGGCTTTTGGTGGGCCTGCTGTTGTCTGAATATGATGTTGTGTTCCGTGTGCCGTCACCTCCTTTGTTCTGGATGATTTGGTGATGTCCGGAAACTTCGCCAATAGTGCGTGGAATTCGCTTTTTTCCGTCGTTGTTTTGATTGACAAGATCGAATTGTAGCATCTAGTGCCTGTAGTTGCTAGGCTTGTCTTGCCATCTATGAGTTTTCCCCTTTTCATGTCCGGAAGGAGATCGTAATGTGCCAGGAAGTGCTCCGATTATTGGCTGTCCCACGTCTGCTACTACGAATCTCCGGGAACGCTCTCCTTAAATTAAAATCAGGCTTGATAGTGATGAAGCCGTATGTGATGATAGGTGTGCCGTTCGCCGCGAAGAGTTCGTACGCCTCTGGTCGTCTCTTGCCGTTTACTGTTGTTTGTGGATAGACGCTGACGTCTGAGCCGGTGTCCACCAAGTACTTTGTCCTTGTGTTCCGGTCTGTCACGTATAAGCGGCAATGTGTCGGGCTTTTGTCATTGGCCGCTAACAATGAGTGCCCTACTCGTTTGTCTGGAATGTACATGGCTGAGCACATCGGTGAGCTTCTGCGCCGAATCGTCGATGATAGTAACAAAGTCCCTCTTTGGCTGGTGTTCTACTGCGAGGTTTGCCTCGTGACCGACTTCGTGCTCGGCTGCGTCCTCTCCGCAGCTCTTTGGCCATGTTTGTAAGCCGTTCGGTGAGAGTTGCCACCTGCAGGGTGAGCGCTTCCATCTGCGTAGTCAGTGTATTCTGGCTGCTGGTTGCTGCTGCTGCTGCTGCTGGCCTATGATCTGTGGCAAGAACGAGAGCTCTACTGTCGATCTCATGGATGTGGTCTGCCTGTTCTGCCACGTCTTGCAGCTTGTCGCCTTTTCTCGTTGCGAGGATTGCCTGGGTCTGCGGCGGAAGACGTCCTAGACAGAGTGTCCATAATAAGTCGTCGGAGACTGTCGTTCCTGCCAGCGTTGATAGGTGTCGGAGAAACTGCGAAGGCTTTCTATCTCCAAGCTCCTCTTTTTCCAGAAGCTGCCTGATCCGCTGCTCTTGCGAATCTGTCAGTCGTTGAATCAGCGCGTGCTTTATAGCTGAATATTTGTTGCTGGGGAGATTGGTGATTACGTCTTTGATTTCCCTCGCTTGCCGTGGCTCTAATTTTGACAAAACGTAGCCATATCTGACGTCATCGTCGGTGATGGCGCCTAGTGTGAACTGCCCTTCCAGCTGTGCAAACCAAAGTTCCGGATCTTCTGGCCAGAAAGGTGGGGTGCGCACTGCGACTCTATTGACGGTCTCGTCGTCTTCCACTATGATAGTACTCTCCTTCTTCGGCATGGTCGTACCTCTTCCTATGTCGGTGGGTCACCAACTTATGGCGTCGTATGGTTGCGTGTTCGTTCGATCTTAGTCGGAAGAGTATTGACTACTGGCCGCAAAATGGTGACGAGGTTTGCGCTTGAATCAATTACTCGCAGTATGGATATCTATGTACAGTTTATTTTACACGTTTATTTACAGGGCCCTGAAAAGGGCCGTTTGTATGCACGCGTTCCCGGTACGAAATCCGCGGAGTCGCCTTAGTGTAAAGGAGCGTTCCCCAGGAGCTGTCGTCGTTATTGTTGACGTCCACATCCGGTTTTCGGCGCTTCGGTGGCTCAGTCTGCGTGGCCGCCGTGCTCGTGGACGCCTCCTAGTCGGAGTCGGACTGGGTCTCCTAGTCCGCCGTTGATTTCGGCGGCTGCGTCACTCCTGGAGTCACTGCTGGACTCCTCCTGTGTGTCCGGCTGACTGCGGTGGTCTGCGTCTCCTGTGATGTCCAGTTGATCGGAGATGGAGGCAGAGGAGATAGAGCCGCTGGAACTGCCCAGAATGCTGGTGGTGAAGTATATCGTTGTATCCTGATGTCCCCAGTGACTAGCAACTCCCTCGGTGGCCTGGCGAAGCGAGGTGGCTCCAGGTCGATTGACTGCAGTATCCAAGGCAGCATGGTAAAGGACACTCTTCTCTCCGGCTCGGCAGCTGCACCGTACGACGGTCGAAGTGGCCCGGGTGATCGGGGCGTCGACGCTGGTCGAGGAATGCGGCTCGGCTGGCGGTGAATGTTTTCGGAAGTTTTACCTTCCAATTCCAAAAGAGGAATACTCTAGCTGATTGACGTATAGTGTTATTGATAGTCGGTCCCTATAGTCGGTTCGAGCTGAGACTCGAATTCGGCTTGCCGTGGTCGGCCTTATATACGGGTCCCGCCGGATTTCACTTGCGCGAAGATCGGCGCCTGTATGTTCGAGCTGCCGCGCGCGTACTTGTGTGCCTAGATTGCCGTGCGGCCAGGCGCTCGGCGTTATACGCCGTTATGCTAATGTGGCGTAAGGCAGGACGCCACATGTATATATATACATATATATATTGTACACTGGGCGACAACGATTCGTTCCGTGACCCCTCTCGCGGGGCAAGGGGAACGTAGACATATATCATAGCGCCATCAGGCGGCAGCGGCCAACTAGTCCTGATTTATCGATCTAATTACCGATCGCTACAAAATAATACTCTGGGTCGATAATGGACAGAGTTGGTAATACACACGCGCGGTTTAATTATACGAGAATAAATCATTAATATAAGGAGGCAGAAAAGGAATGAATGATACATTAAAATACAATGTTTTTTAAAAATTTTTAAATGAAATTTCCGCACGAATGTTCTAACGTTAAATAAATGGTGGCTCTGAAAAGAACCGTTTACTTAGCTCTAAAAAGAACTGTTTAGTAATCAGTCCACCACCCATTTCGCTCAACAACTTGATTTAGCCTTTTCTCAATGGATTCACGTAGGTTTGTGAAAAGTTCAGGCTTCTGCCTGAGATTTTCCCACGCATTCTTTGCACGCATAATTAATTGTGCTTTAGTTCTTTCATGGCCAGGATCCCATGAATTTACGATTGCTGCCCAAATATTTTCAATTAAATTGAGATCCGGAGATTTCGCTGGCCAATTAAGGACTTCAATTTCTGGATGTTGAGCAAACCATTCCTGTACTATGCCGGCGGTGTGCACTGGACTATTATCCTGAACTAGTCGAAAGACAATTTAGAGGAAATAAGTCTCGCCACCGAAAATGAAATGTTAAAAGTGGAAGTGGCAGACTTACAACGACAATTAGCAGCTGCAACCATAAAAATGCAGCAGCAACAAGGACAGCTTCCACAAAGACAAACTTTTTTGCAAACATTGCAAACTCCATCACAACCTCCAGAACCTCCGCAACCTCCACAATCAGGCACTAAAAATGAGGCATCCAAAATGTCTCCGGAGAAAAATAAATGTTAGTATAAAAGTTCATTCGAAGAAAAATATTAAATAATAATAAAAAAAATAAGTATTAATATAAAAAAAGGAATAATAGAGTAAATAATAATAATAAAATAATAATAATTAAATTAATCTAATAATAAATAAATAATAATAACAAATAATCATAAGAAATAATATAATAAATAAATAATAATAACAAATAATAATAATAAATAATGAATAAATAAATAATAATAATAATAATAATAAAGTAAATCTAGTAATAAATAATATTAATAAATTATAATATTCAAATATAAGATATAATAGTAATATTAATAATAATAATAATATAATAGTAATGATAGCAATATTAATAATATAGGAGTAATGATAAAAATATTAATAATAATAAATATAAGTGAAATTTATGTAAAGAAATTTATAAAAATATAAATAAATATAAATAGTATAAATAATATAAATAATATAAAATAATATAAAAAATATAAATAAAAGAAGTAATAATAAAAATATAAATAATATAAATAAAAGAAATAATAAAAATTAAAATATATAAATTCATAAATAAGTAAATAAAATAAGAACAACATTAATAATATAATAAACATGAGAGCAATAATAATAATATAATAGAAATAATAATAATATAAATAAAAGAAATAATAAAAATATAAATAATATAAATGAAAGAAATAATAAAAATATAAATGTATAAGTACACATAAATCAAATGTAAATACATAATCCTTTAACATATTATATATTAATTAGTCATTCTTAATTTTTAGTAAAATATAAAACTGCTCAATGGAATCGAGGAGGTCATGGACGAAATCACGGACGTGGAGGAGGAAAAGTAACATTATATTTTAATATGTGGTAAAGTATACAAATAAATTTAATAATTTATTAATAACCTATACACACACACGCGCGCGCGCGCAAATATATATATATATATATATACAGGGTGCTAAAAAAGTATCGCATACGCTCAGTGCCATCCGATAGAGAATGAGAATTTAAGAAAAAATGTCTAATACTATTTTTCGATCCCATAAATAATTTCGCCGCATTGATTATTGTAAGTCAGTTAATCAGCATGGAGTTACAAGAGGAAGCCAGGGGCGAAGCGCGCAAAGTCTGCGGCACGACGGCTACCGCGCTAGTCGTCGCGCCACAGACTTCGCGCGCTTCGCCACTGGCTTCCTCTTGTAGCTCCGCGCTGATTAATTGATTATAATAATTAATTGCGGCGAAATTATGGGATCGAAAAATACTATTAGACATTTTTTCTTAAATTCTCCTTCTCTAACGGATAGCACTAAGCGTATGCGATACTTTTTTAACACCCTGTATATATATATATATATATATATATACAGGGTCTACCAAAAGTGTGGAAACCCCTAAATATCTCGGAAAATATACGTTTTACAGAAAAGTGTTTCCAACAAAAGTTGTAGGGTTTAAGAAGATCTATATACTGATTCTATCAGTTTGACCTTGGATGGCGTCGTCAAGGTCAGGTCAAGGTCACATTGACTTTTTTAAATGACACCCCCTACATTTGATTGCATATTCTTATAGCTTAATTCAAGAGCTTTCCAAAACACTATAATAATGTTCATTTTTATTAAGTACTTTGCGAGTTATGAGGGTTGAAATAATTTCTTAATTTTACATAAACCATAAAATATCTAGTAAACCATTCATTTTTCGATTATCTTACCTTCATACTTTTATGTACAAATTAATGAGAGGAATCAATTGGTGTAAAGAAAACACATAGTTGTTTCTAAGAAAAAATATGTAATTTGCAATTAACAATTCCATATTTTTTCTTAAAAACAACTGTATGTTTTCTTTACACCAATTGATTCCTTTCATTATTTTGTACATAAAAGTATGAAGGTAAGATAATCGAAAAATGAATGGTTTACTAGATATTTTATGGTTTATGTAAAATTAAGAAATTATTTCAACCCTCATAACTCGCAAAGTACTTAATAAAAATGAACATTATTATAGTGTTTTGGAAAGCTCTTGAATTAAGCTATAAGAATATGCAATCAAATGTAGGGGGTGTCATTTAAAAAAGTCAATGTGACCTTGACCTGACTTTGACGACGCCATCCAAGGTCAAACTGATAGAATCAGTATATAGATCTTCTTAAACCCTACAACTTTTGTTGGAAACACTTTTCTGTAAAACGTATATTTTCCGAGATATTTAGGGGTTTCCACACTTTTGGTAGACCCTGTATATATATATATATATATCTTTAAACTTTGTTACAGATATGTTGATCCCAAGCAAAAACTGCGTTGAAAAAACGCTGGAGAAGATTACGAAAAAAAAAATAACTTAAATATGTTACTTTTATATGTTAACAAATATATTAATAATACTTTTAACTAAAATAACTTAAATATGTTAGTAGGTATACTATGTCAGTTTTAACCCAGGACCTCTCAGGGGGGGTGAGGCGCGAGGGGAACCGCAGTGCGGGGGGGGGAATGACATCACGCGCGGGGAAGGAGGAACCGCGGCGCGCGTTGGGTGACGTCACCCGCGGGGAAAGGGGATCCGCGGCGCGAGCGATGGACGAGGGGGTCCGCGCGGTGAAGGGGGATCCGCGGCGCGAGCGATGGACGAGGGGGTCTGCGCGGGGAAGGGGGATCCGCGGCGCGACCGATAGATGGTGGTGTGAGAAGGACAGCGCTACGTATGGGAAAAGGACAGTGCAAAGTGTGAAGAGGACAATGCTACGAGTGCGACAAGGATGGCGTTAACGTGGGACAAGGACGACGTATAGGTGGAAGAAGGACGACGCAAAGGTACGTGAACAACGAGTATATTCTAAGCGAAAGAAAGAGAACGATAATATCGAGAATAACAACGCGTGCGAGAAAGAACAATAGCGCAAGAACAACGCGAGTGAGAACTCATATGAAAGAGAGAACGATAGCGCCAAAACGACGTGTACAAGAGAGAGAACGATAATAGTGCGAAGACTTACAACTAGCGCGTGCGAGAGAGAATGATAGCGCGAAAACGACATGTACAAGAGAGAACGATAGCGCAAAGACTTACAACTAGCGCGTGCGAGAGAGAACGATAGCGCGAAGACGACGCGTGCAAGAGAGGACGATAATATCACGAGACTTACAACTAACGAGTATGATAGAGATAGCGATACTTAAAATTAGCGCGAAAGAGACGCAAGAGAGACGCAAGGATGGGAATGCATGGAGAGGCGCATAAATAATTAGATTTTTTTTGTTTTAAATCAAAATATAAAATATAAATTTATTAAAAATGTGTGTATTTACAATTGTGTGTGTGTATGTACTTAAAATTAAGAATATAATAAGAATAATAAAATATAAGAAATAATAATAAAATTTAAAATATAATTAAGGGTGCGGGGGGGGGCAGGGGAGCCAGGTGAGGGGGCCGCTCGTGTAACAAAAAAAAGATGCGCGTTAATATAAAACTATAGTTACAATATTTATTTAACTATAGTTAAAATATTATAGTTACAATATTTATAAAAATACTTACATCTGTGCTCCCCATTCTGTACACATTGGGTGCCCGAATCTCCCCGGGCACCCAAATCTCCTCCTCCATATAGGGCTCTTCCCCGAAGAGCCGCCGAAGGTCGAAAACGTCCTCCTCATCTGGAGGACTCTCCGGGGCGTAGCCCCACATGAAGGAGAGCTCGTTTCTCCCCCCCCGCCGCTCTGCCCGCACCCATTGTCGATGTTCTATATTTACAAATCCCGGTATTTCAACTTCAGATAGGGACTAGAAAATAAAAAATATAATAAATATAAGTAATATAAATATAAATATAAAATAATTTATAAAATATTCGCAAAATCAATACTCACGTTCCAATGGAAGGCCAGCTTCACTAGCAGGACCGCAAGCAGGTCCGAGAAAGCCTGCTTCCACCCCGGGCAATTTTCGTAGATATATTCCATTTTTATATGTATTCCAACTCGCTTTCATCTTTACTCGCGCACCAGTTAGAACTTTATGAAGCGGCAACGAGGTCCATCACGAGGTGCATCAACCGATCAAACGAAAACGAACGGTAATTGAACGACCGTCAAACGGTAATGAACGCTCTTTGAACGGAAACGGACGGTAATTGAACGCTCTTTGAACGGAAACGAACGATCGTCGAACGCTCGTCGAACGGTAATTGAACGCTCTTTGAACGAAAAACGAACGGTAATTGAACGGTCATCGAACGGTAATTGAACGCTCTTCGAACGGAAATGAACGGTAATTGAACGGTCATCGAACGGTAATTGAACGGAAAATTATATTCACTTATCAAACAAATATTACAATGTATTAGTGATGAGCTAAATAGTTATTTTGCTATAACGGTTACTACGGTTATCGTTATTCACAAATAACTCCTCATTTAAGCAGTTATTTTATATAGTTTTTTTATATAGGTTTTTATACAGTTTTAATTCCATTAAGGGCCACTTCGACCAACTTCGGTTGACTTTAATCGTTGATTAAAATGTTGCAAACACTGACAAAGTGTTTCATGCTAGAAAGAGAGCGAAATATTATGTTCTCTTTCTAGCATGAAACATTTTGTCAGTGTTGGCAACACTTTAACCAACAATTAAAATTAATCGAAGTTGATCGAAGTGGCCCTAAAATTTGTAGAAAATATAATGCATATGTATAGGAAAACTAATTATATTTACTATAAAAGATGTTACGTATTATTACGTTCTATTTGTTAAAAACATAATTGACTGATTTCTTTATAGTGCGTATATATTGTATACATATATATGTAGAACGTAATATCTTTTATATTAAATGTGGTATATATAATATATTAGGTATGATATGCATATTTATATACATATTTATATGAAAGCAAACTTGCATAACAATAAAACATCGCAAGAATTATTGTAATATAGACATTATTTATTAAAATGTAAATTATAGTTACATTTTAATGTAGATTATAATTGAATAATCACAGTTGATCATCACATACTAGTTTCATAATTGCATCTCGATTTTTGACATCACAGTAATACTAATTACATTAATCTGTTATTATATTAATTAATACAAATAAAATCCATGTATAAATACGAAAAGAAACGTGCACAACTTATTAAATGAACTTATTACATAAACTTTGTACTCAAATATGTAACTTACTACATATAAACTAACATAAATGTAATTGCACGAAGATTTGTGTAATAATGCAAAACAAAATGAAAAATAAAAAAAAAGTATGTTTATATTTAAATAATTAAAAACATAATAAGATAATAGCAAGCTTACTTTTGGACATTTGTATTTAAAAATAATAATTTTTTCATTTTATTTGTAGATAATCGATTTCTACGGTGACAAAAAGAGACCTGCTTTTGAAAAAAGTCTTTCACATGGAACAGACGTTCCTAAAGCACATAAATATTTTTTTGCTAAGTTCGAAAGATATGGGAAATATTTCGTATTTTCTTTCCACCAATTATTTGGATTTTCTTGTCGTGGAAGTATATCTACTTCATCAATGTATCGTTGAATTTCAATTAAAGCTGTAGACAAGGGCGTTTTTTTTGGTTTAGTAACAGTAATGTTATCAAACATGTACCATACAGATAACTCGTCTTTGTCTAATTCATTTTGATCTGATCCACTATTTTTATTTGCAATATTACGTTTTGCTTGTTCAGTAATATCTATATCTTATTTATTAATGATGAAATGACTACTTTTTTTGCATGTTCAACAGCACTTTCACTGGAAAAGGCTAATCCTTTAAATCTAGGATCCAAAAATGTACATACTGATAGCGTAGTACTACTTTCTATATTACTAAGTCTCGTATTAAAGCCATTTTGAAGTTTGGAGACCACTTTCATTACAGATGGTGAAAAATTCTTTTTTGGTAAAGTTGTACATATGTTTCTTAAATCATTTGTTAATGGAATAATTAAAGACGCAGAACAGTATTTTTCTCCGCTAATTGTTTTTGTTACTGCTTCAAATGGCTTTAATATCTGACACATTTCATTAATTATTTTCCATTCTTCCATTGTAAGTATTGGAAGATCCTTATCTAATACAGCTAATGTGCTACGAATTGCAGTCTCAAGCTTGAAAAATCGTTCTAGCATAAAATAAGTAGAATTCCATTTAGTGGGTACATCTTGAATAAGTTTTAAAGGCTGCTCACAATTATTTCTTTGAAATAACATCAATTTCTCATTTGAAATGTAACTCCTTTTAAAATGACCAACAATAATTTTGATTTTCTCTAGAATTTCAGCGATTGCATCAACATGTAATGCATCATTAACAATTAAATTTATTGTGTGAGCAAAACAGCTAAAATGTTTCCATCCTAGTTCTTTAGAAATAGCATTTTTTATATTGCTAGCACTATCTGATACTGCTAACAGAATTTTTTTTTCAATACCCCATTCATGTACAATTCTTCTTATTTCATGTGACAAATTTTGACTTGTATGATTTGTGAACATTACTGAACATTCTAATAGCACAGATATTAATTCAAAATTATCATTAATAAAATGAACTAGCAATGTAACTTTACAGCAATGTAACTTTCTGTATTTCGTGACGTCCAGCAGTCAGTAGTTAAACAAAAACTTGAGCCAGAATTTATTAGTTCTTTAGTATAGGTAAGACACTCTTCATAAAGAGCTGGTATTGCCGTTTTAGAAATAAAATGTCTTGAAGGAATTTGATAAGTTGGATTTAATGCTCTAACAAATTCTACAAATCCTTTGTCTTCGACAATACGAAATGGTTGGAAATCTTTAATAAATAACTGTAGTAACTTATTATCAATTATTTTTTTCTCTTTATTAGTGAGCTTTTTTGGTATATATGATGAGATCTTTTCGCATTTATGACACTCAAATTTTTTCTGTAATATTGATTTATTATCGATACCTGTTTTATTCTTAATATCTTCTAAAGTGACTGATAAACTGCTTGAAATCTTTCTTGAAGATGAATCAGAAGATATTATTGAACACGCAGGACTAGATATATTAGAATTATTAGATGCGAGGCTTATATCTGCACAATTGCTTGGAGTGTATTGATCAGGTTCATCATTCATTTCTTCATCCAAACATGATGTTAAAGAAATATCCTAAAAATAAATTTTTAGCATAAATTTACCTCAACTATTGATTGAAAATAAAATATTTTTATTAAATATTTTCTAATTTTTTCATAAAGAAAAATAAGTTAAATAATTCATCTCAGTATGCATATAATAATATTAATTTTATAGAAAGATAAAAAATGTGGCAAAATATAAATAGAGATTGAAGAAAAGATACATATGTAATTATACATATGTATTTTTTTATGAGAATTAAACAGGATTCTTACCTCATTTTGATTGCATACTGATAAATTGATTGCAGGTACTTTACTTGTAGACGGTAAAGCTACTGTTGGATGTCTTGCTAATATGTGTTTTCTTAAATTATTTGTGGTACTTCTATATGAAAGTTTATGTTTGCACAAATTACAAGACGCAAATTCAGTATTAAGAATAGTAAAAAAGGACCATATGTCACTAGTTTTTCTTCTTTCTTTCGGCATCTTGCCGAAAATGTGATAAAATATATGATAAACAGTATGTAACAGTGTAAATGTAAAGTATTGAATGTACTCGTGTTATATCAGTAAAAGAAGGTTAAGTCACCCATTAAGTCTATCTATTGCACAAGATAACCAACATGCTTTGCTAAAAATTGAAAACCAATAACATAGGTTGTTGCCTTGGGTGCGTTCTGTTTCACGCATATGCGCGCATTTGTCTATAGTACACATCACATATATTATAGATCATGCGCGCATTATGTGTGAAACGGAACGCACTTCTTGTCAACTCGATGTTGATTTGTTAGCTTTAAAAGTAAGAGCCAATCACGTTTGATTGCAATTAAGCGGTTTGTTCTGCTGAATGCGCTATAATCTATCTTATACCCGGTCTACATCTATAGTTTACGTAACGTAAACTATAGATTTTCAGTAGGATTATTCGTCGGTGTAGACCGGGTATTAGCATCTCTCGTAGTCTGCATCCAAAGTTTCGATAATCACATCGTTTCTCGCATCATCGTCCAGTATATCGACCAGCCATTGCCGTTTTTCATGGCCTTTAACGTACACGAGAGGTGACGCATCATCCTCCTCCGTTGCACCCATCACCGCCGTCGTGATTAAACGTTTCGAATTCCAATATGAAACGTGTCCATCATTCCACGATAATCCATGGTGGTTTTTAATCAGCCATAAAACCTGACATCTTTCAGATTTTGTGAGCGTGTGCCTTGGTACTGGACATGTAAAAATGTAATGAGAAAGTACGGATCCTTTTCTCAAAACCGCAGCTTGCTTCACGACAAAATTTTTCCCAACGATAAATCCTTGCAGATCCACAAACGTTGGCGCAGCCATGATGATAAGATCCGATCGCAGACTGATGTTGATCGTCAAACATCTAAATCTTTTATATTTTTCTTCATATGCAATGGAGGGGATATTTGCTGACCTATGTAATTTTGCGGATTACATTAGTCAATGGATTATATTCGACAACCCGATCGTGCAAGATGAGGCAATAGGCGGTAGTATTCGCAGGTATATTTTCCCTGCACTCAAACTCTATTCTCACGTCCACGGTAGCAGTTTTGACAGACTCGTTTTGTCGCGAGCAATCAATGACCACTAGAGGACCGCAATGTAGAAATTTTGGAATGGTTAATAGCGCGGTGCTATTATCGCATCCGTAATAAGATTTGCGAAAACGAGAGTACATGTCGAATAGGACGGCGAATCTATTTTTTTCAAAATCTAAATTTAAATCATCGTAGGGATAAAATTCCGAGTTTAAATAGAGTTTAACGTTGGTCAATTTGCAGTTATCGAACAATGTAACATCTTGTGACACCGAATTCTTTTTACCAGTTTGCAGTGCAAAGGACACATATCGCGGTTTCTCTAGCTGGGAGGCGGTTTTCACGGTCCACGAATGTTTGGTCGTGCTATGTAACAGAGGAAATAGTATCCGTATAGATCCCAAGATCGGAAACTCATGTTCAAATATCGTCCGCTTTCCAACATTCGCAACATTGATAATTTATTAATCTCGTTCAATATTACATGAGGCATACGCCACTGTATCTTGAGTAATTCAATCTCAGCTTCCGACGACGGATGTCCGAATAGACAATTATTATCGTTGCACGAACGTATCAAAATCAATTCATGACGAGCGTTAATCACAACGCGTTTATAATCTTCGCAAAATCCCAGCAACATGTTGAGCGGCACGCAAAAGTTGAAATAATTTTTGTCACCGTTGTACGTCAAATCCCACGATGCATTCTTCAAGTTTATACTTTTCTGGTGCGTTAGAGAGACATAATTTTTGAGCGTCGATGTTATTCCAACATTTCTGTTGCGATCAATCTCTACTCCGTCGAGTTCGTATCGAAGCTCATCAAACATGAATGCGACGCAATTGTTTCTCAATACAACCTTCATTTCATCATTCGCTTTACGCACATTAAATCTTCCCTCGATGTAAAGAAAGCTTTCGCACGGTAACGTGTATAAATCCTGATGTTGTATAGGTATTCGTATTTCGTCGCTGTATCCAAGCGTCGTATTGGCGTATGGATTGTACGTATGAGTCTCAATCTTGACAATGCGATCATCAAAGACTGGCTCAACTCCGATATTCAATACATCAATCATTTTTTTCGTACGATGAATCCCAATGATTTCAAAAATTCACGATTCAACGCGCTCAGCTTCTTTTTAATGGCAATCTTATTATTGTCACCCGATACTGCTCGCCTTACTGCAATAGTATTGTCCCGCGTAAAAGTATTGTCTCTCGTGTGCTCCGTTTCGTTCAGTACAAGCATACTATGTTTGTCGCCGCCGTATATGCAATTTTATGGAAATTTCCTCTCCTCGAAAATCGAGCAATCGACCTCTTTGATCCACAATACGTATCGTTAAATCCGTAATGCTCCGTACAACGATCGGCAGATAAATGATCTGTGCCAGCGTTTCCGATATCTTATATCCTGGCGGTACACTCGATGAAAATTCATGTATCGTGTGTACGCGCATGCTGTTGCTGTACGCACCAGTAGTCACGTTGCATTCTATACGAATAATATTTACGTTTATAATATTAACAGGTTCGTCCGATTCATACCACTTGCGAGGTTGCAATATACGTTTCGACGAGAATCCAAGCAAGGATCCTACATTGTCGGGTTTGGTAAAGTTTATTCTGTAGGCGCATTTGATTTCACTCTTTAGCGTACTGTGATTGGCGCGGAGCGCTATTGAATATTCCTCATCATAATCGTTTTCACCATCTCTGGAAAGGTGTTCATCTCGCAAAATTGCGCGTTTGAGATAGTCATTTATGGCGTGCAATTCGTACGATCCTTCAGGAATCGTAATTTCCTTGTCGTCGTTGTCAAAATAAAATTTATTATTCGAAAAATTTACGTTCGGAATCGTGTGATAAGTTTCAAAATCCGTTAATCCGAGCTCATAATCGGCATCAGTCAAATCTATAGCGGAGAAATAGCTTACAGCGAGAACGCTGCTTCTGCCAGTCAACGTAAGTGTCAGTGACATGTCGAACGAATACTGAGTCATGACGATGGATTGTCAGGCTTTAAATTGATTGTTTGAAGAAATTTTAAACACAATTGTCCACAGATACTCTGATTATAACTTTGATAAGATGTGTAATTGTATTCAATCTTCACTCGTCCGAAATATCGCACAAGTTCCTTGGGCGGTCGAAGATTTCCAAAACTGTCGAAATATACGACACGATCGTCCCTCTTTGCGTACGCTACCCAATGAGTACCGGGACCATCAACGTCATCCAAATTGACGATACCGCTCTCGTTTCGTCGTACGCCGCTTATCGGTAAATTATTACGTATGAAAACACCCCTAAAGAAAAAGGTATATACATACGTTTCGCAAATTGTTCCAATTGCACGTTAGTTGTCGCACCCGTAGGCATTTTTAATGTTTTTTCGACGTTTTTTTTTCTCTTAGACTTTGTTGAGAATCCCTGTTCACGCTTGTACGGAGCGAGATAAAGTCCGCGACCTTCCATAGCGCGATTGTGACGCTACATCTCTTCCAGCTGACGTTGCGCAGCCTTGCTATCGTTTACCGCCTTTGCTATTCCCGCCGCACCGCCGGCCAATGAACCGAGAACTCCCAACAACGGTAAAAGTGGTAAAATACCACCGCGTTTCGCTACTGGAAGTATTCGTTTCTTCCTCCTCTTTGTCGTCGATGGCTTTTTCATCCCCATGCCGAGTTTTGTCTTTGCCTTCATTGCCGCCCAAACAGTCGTAGCGGCTGCTCTTTCACCGAGAGTCGAATCCCTTGCGGTAATGCGTTCTCGTGCTCTTGTAGCTAGTATGCGATCAGCGATGTGACGTTGGTCGAGGTCGTTGCTTCGCGCGTAAGCAATGTCGTGTTCACGACACGCCGCGTCCAATGGATTAATGCCTCGATCACCTCTAGCCAATCGTTTCTCTAATCGAGTTCCCGACCCGCAAAACTGATAACCGGGAATATGTAATTCGATGGGAAGCGCGTTTATCGCGCGATTTAAGAGGCCGCTGCCTTTTACAATTCTCGCTGACATACGTCGCAATCTTTTATCAATGGAGACGGACCGTCAATGTGCGTTCGCTGCCACGGCTGGTTGTAATGTCGCATGCACGAACGATATTGTCGAACCTCCGGATCAGCCTTTATATATTCTGGAAGCTTGTCCCACAATCGTTCCACGTAATCACCAAAATTTTGAAGTAATAAAATCTTTGGGATATACTGCAGTTGTTTGGCGGTAAGCCCGAGAATGTCTCTCTCATCCGACAGAAGGAGAAACATTTTTGATACTGATCGGTTTCGAGTCGAGACACTTCTATAAATAGGTCTCCCCCTCGCGATCATTCGCAAAATTGATTCGAAAGAGAAAACATGCGGTTCGTGCAACAAGCGCGGGTAATCAAAGTATCAAATTTCGATGATAGACTAATATCGGAGAAAAAAGTACGCAAGCATGGAAACATGCTGCCGACTACTATACGCGTATCGTTTGCGGCCCTTCAATCTGTGGTAAGACAAACGTGTTGATTAGTTTGATAGAAAGTCCGCACGGTGTACGTTTCGGGAACGTGTACGTATACTCGAAATCGCTTCAACAGCCGAAATACAAATATTTGGAAAATTTACTAGCACCTATAGATGAAATCGGCTACTTTACATTCTCTAATAACAGCGATGTCATTCCACCGAGTGAGGCACTTCCGAATTCCATCTTTATCATTGATGACGTGGCATGCGACAAGCAGGATACGATAAGAGAGTACTTTGCAATGGGTCGACACTAGAGCGTTGACTGTTTCTATCTTTGTCAGACGTACGCCAAGATACTTAAGCATCTTATACGCGACAACGCGAACCTGCTGATCCTGTTTAAACAAGACGGCACAAACTTGAAACATATGTACAACGATCACGTGAATACCGATATGTCTTACGACGATTTCCATGCATTGTGTCAGAAATGTTGGCAACGCAAATATGGCTTCGTAGTCATTGATAAAGATAGTACGTAGATCAATGGACGATATAGAAGGGGATTTAATTATTTCGCGATACCGTAAAGCGATCAGTCATCATCGACACATCGATCGAGCATCATGAACGACGACCGTGAAAAGATTGCGACAGAGATTGCAAAAACGAGCGAATCGATTCGCAAAAAATATCGCGCTTTGAAAACTGGTAAAATGGAGGAAGATATCATATTGGAAAGGCAATTTAAACCGATTACCGAGCCTTTAAAACAGCTTATCGAAAATACTGTGGAATCTGATGCGTCGAAAATCGAACCGTTGAGTTTGACGTTTGAGGAGAAGCAAGAGGAAAAAATAAAAGAGTCCAAGCAAGGACTAAAGCGAGCACGGATAAATATGCCGATAAATGATTCACCGATATATTCGACACCGAATCGATCAAAGCGAAGGAAGCAATTTTCTAATATGGCTACTGTTTCTACTCCGATAAAAGTACAACCGCGTCAAACAATACCATCCACATCCGTCGAAAAAATTTACGAGACCACACCCGATTCGTTTGTAACATCGGTCCGACACGAATTAGAAACGTCCGGAGGTCAGAAAACGTTCCGAGAGCATTTAGGTCCACTGACGCAAAAATATATAGGAGATATTATGAGTGTTGATAAAAATAAGAGCATGGATTACGTCTACGGTGTTAAATTTACCAACGAAGGAATGATGCTCAGTGATAAATGTTTCGATGTGGACAAGGAAGATAATATAATTATCGATGGAATAAAATAGGGAACCGAAGGAATCTACGATTTGATTTTTAAAAAATTTTCCAATTATAAAAAATATACTCGAGACGATTTGCATAAATATCAAAGTATATTAAATATAACAAATGCGCATAAACGTGACAACAAAGTTAATAATCCTATTAAAACTAATAAAGGGTACAAGTATAAATATATAATTGCACCATTATTCTCCGATAGAAAGATGGGAAGAGGTATAAACGCGCCGCGCACCATGATGCTCAGCGACAACATGATCGATTATGTGCATTGGAACGATCCCAACGAATTGGTGGATCGTTTGCGATTGCTGGACGCCTCGCGTAGAGCCGGCAACAATGCTCACGACAATGAAATCTTGTCAATTATCGAAGAACTTCGCGAGGCCGACCTTATTATAAATTAAACTATGCGTCGGCGATACGTGTCATTCGGTCAATGTTCTCGGTACCGAAATGTTGATTAATAAATTCGGATTATCATTGGGAACGTCGAACAATTTGTACTACGAATGGAATGGATTATTGAGAAATTACGTTCGCGATAACGCTCTCTGCCAAACTACTACCGGCTTTGACGCAAGGTCGCGCAAGATTCAACGCATAGCGCAACCGGAAGCTGATACCGACGTCGTCAACAAACGATACGTGGATAAACTTTTGAGAGATCGACAGGGAGAAATTGAGCAAAAAATTATCGCGCTCGAAACAAACGTGCAGGCGCTGCGATTAATGATGGATGAGATAAAGAATGTGCTGAGATATGCAACATCTGACTCGACACAGTAAGCGAGATATACTAATATCGCATATTAATTATGCCTCGATCAAACGTACGAGAGAACAAAACATCTCCGAAAAGCGGCAACTAGTCGAGGAATTACATGCTCCGGCGAGAAGAAATTTTCCACGAAGACGCGTCATTGTACGCGGATACGATAATCTGTGGCAGGCGGACGTGGTGGACATGCGTTCGTACTCTCGACTCAACAAGGGTCATAAATACATACTCACGGTTATCGATGTGTTGAGCAAGTATGCGTGGGCCGTACCGCTCAAGAGTAAGAGCGGGAACGAAATGTCCGAAACGATCGCAAAGATTATTGGAGACGATAAAAGGTGTCTGAAAAATTTTCAAACCGACAGAGGAAAAGAATTTTACAACTCGAGTGTGCAGAAACTCATGAAGAAACACAACATTAATAATTACTCGACATATTCCGTTATGAAAGCCTCAGTCGTGGAACGATTCAATCGTACTTTAAAAAACTAATATGTGGAAAATGTTTACGTTGAATGGAAATTTCAAATGGATCGACGAATCGTCTATCTCGACTCGTTGCAGAGTACAATACGAGAAAACATCGCACCATCGGTATGAGACCTGTCGACGTCACTCCGACGATCGCCGAAAAACTTTTAAATACTGTGTACAGCAACGTAAAAATTGCGGCTCCGGCAAAATTTAAAGTAGGCGATTCGGTACGCGTGAGCAAATACAAGACCATCTGTGAAAAAGGTTTCACACCAAATTGGACGACCGAAGTGTTTAAGATTATCGAGGTGCAGAATACGAGTTACAACGCGTCGCCAATCCCGACGTATATCTCGTGGAAAAAATTTTACAAAAAAAGGGTGACGAGGTTTACGTGAAATGATTGGGAATGGATAAATTATACAACTCTTGGATTCATAAAAATAATGTATTGTAAACATTTATTGAAACATATAAAATATGCGTATATAAAATATATAAATATAAAAATATATAATATAAAATGTACAAAATATATACATGGTTATGTACAAAATATAAAAATATATATATATACATGATGATATATGATTATGTACAAAATATACAATAAATAAAATATATATATTTATTTACAACGGTATCCGATAATCCCCACGGTAATGTATCGGTGGTATCGGGTACGATATACCGCTTGTCGTCGTACGGACTCAGAGCAATTTTCGTCTCGCGAATCGTATATACTTGGTGTAGTTTAGATCGTGTACACGACTGCTGACGCGTCATTTCAATCTCTTCGTTCAAGCACCGCGTGTAATCGTCAAACGTTATCGTTCTCGCGACAACGTTGCTCTTGACACCTTTGACTTTCTTCCTATCCTTTTTTCCATTCACTCGTAACGCGTACATCTTTGCTCTGAGCCCGACGAATTCGGTCATTATGGCACCGTTATTTTCGTCCTTCATCTCGGCACCTTTTTATTTAGAAGCGGTATACCGTACGCATTGTCCACCGCATAATCGCTCGTATCGAATCTAAACAATGTCACGCTTCATATTCTCATACACATCCTCGCACTCGATGTGATATATGAGACTGTCTGTATCGGTGTACATTACCCGGCATTTGTCGCGATACATTGGTGTCATATACTCGTGATGAAATTCGTACAAACATGTCTTGGATATGTCGAGGATGCACATACCCACGTAAATCGGCCTTGTAGAATTTCACCTCGAGTTTACGCAATTCCACAGCGATTACGTTTTCCGAAAAAACGCTTCTGCTGTGGAAATTTGGTTTCGCGATCATCGCCTCTGCGCCGTACCGGCCGTCCCACTTTGTTAATAAATTTTACATCGACACGATTGCGCACATTTTCCATCGTTTTACCAAACACCCGCATTATTCATTAATTATATAAAATTTTTTTCGAATCATTTTTAGCCAATGTTCTGAAATGTGTATTTAATTCTATGTAATTTTGAAGCCAGAGAGATTGAGAAAACTGTAAATTCGATGTATTTTTGTTACACGAAGACCGCCGCGTACATTGCTGCAGGTTGCGGTAGTGTATCACGTAACGCTTCTTATCGTAATAACTAACGTTGCATCAAGTACTTGAATTCCCTGCTTGCCAGGTTGGTTGTCCGTGCATGTCGGGCAAAACGCAAACACACGGTAGGATCATAGTGTGCGCATTCGTGAAGATGTTGCGGTACTCGAGGTCCACTTGAGGAAATATAAGCCCGTTAAGGCGAAATCTAGTGCGATATGGATGATAACGTCAAAATTTGTGACACATTCGTCGACCCACTCGAAAAATCAAGCATTAGGGCAACGGTTGACAAACATTGATACCCATTCCGTAACAATAATTTACCATTCAAAGTACGATCAAGTACGATTGATGGTTTTCGATGGATTCGTATCGAACTCCACTAGTATCCAATTTAATTAGCTGCGAGCCGAAATTAGGCCCGAACATTGGTGCAGACTCGTCCGCGATATAGTACTTCTGTAGCGGTTCGATAACATAACGCATGTCGATGTCTGTAAGCAAACTCGAACGTGATCTTTGTGATGCTTCAGACATGGCGTCCCAGTGAATATTCAAGGGGAGAGATATAATAATACGCGGGGCCGGACGGATCCGTACTATTCGAACATAATTATATCTCGAAAGTTTCTCGCAATACTGTCGGCTAAATAAAAAGAACATCATTTTGAGGTAACAAGTCGCTATATTTCGCCTGCGTCCGTAAGGAGAATCGTGTCCAGACGTTCTCGGCGTGCGCGTAATCGCTCTCGATACCAGTTTGATCCGATCAAGGAACTGTAAAACGATTCGAGCGAATAGTAAACAACGTATCATGGCAACCTGTCGACCGGGAATTATGGTCGATGTATTACGTTACGGGAAATACACCTTTCGCGTTAACAAACTGAAATTTTTCTGTTCATAAATTTTGAATTCCGATTTTGTAAAAATTTAAGCTTATCTTTGTCCAAAAGATGAATGCAATTTATACGAGACTACGATGCGAGAATTTGGTATGAATCGATGAAACGTAATTTTTATTTGGATTTTTTGGTTCTTCTGTCTCTTTTAAGATCAACATTTTTGGGTATAACCGAAAATATATTTTTCCTTGGTGTGATCGGTAAGTAACTCGATTTTTGCGCCCTTCGAACGGCTGTGGGCTATTTCTCTGCATGATAAAATGAGAAATTCGTAACCGGCGAGTAGATTGGTGAAACAGCTATCGGAATGCAAAAAAAGAATCTTTATAATTTAGATTAACAATTTGAGTGTTGCAGGATCTTCTGTAGCCGCCCGGTCAAGATGGCAATGAATCGGCTGAACGGCGTGTAATCGGTCTTGCGCGAACGGCTTTTCGCATATATGGACAACGAGTGGCGTTATGAATTTCTTCCCACAATCTTCGAACGTTAAATGTTACCATGGGGACATTGTTTTTAAAATATTCTTAAACGCGAATTGCAAATTTTTTAAGGTCTTCGGCGAACCAATTGCTAAACAATCGGCGGCTAACGAACGCGAATGATACGCCGATAATGAAGTCATCGTACTCGAACAAATGTACATAATGAAGCTAAAACTAAATACCCCGATGGGCATTGATTAGTAATTTTTTCTTCTTTCGTCTTGGCCCAAGACACATTTCCAAGTCGGCCGTAGACGCAATAAATGGGAAGCCGCCTTTCCCTTCCGAGTTAGGGTTCTGAAACATCGAGCCACTTTGGTCCGTTGTCCGCTCGGCAATCGGGACAGGGCGCAGTCGTTCAGTCTTTCCCGCAGTCGACCGATGCGACTGCAACTTGGCGTCTGAATAAAAAAATAATGAAGGCATTGTAAAAGAAATAGAAAAATGTTTTTTTAATCATAAAGATTTTTTTTATACAGAACTATAAATTTTTTCGAAAATAATATATAAATAAAACTTACCGATGCGCACATAGATAATTTCTTGTGATAATTTTTGGTTATGTTGTGGTTCACGAGCAGGATAATTCTTGATCACGAAAATGTCCCACGCTGTTTGTCCAATCTTCAAGTGTCAGCGGTTGCACATGCTTGTCCCGCTTCTGATCGAAAGACGTATCGGGTGACAATGTTGTTTGCTTCGATAACCGTACANACTTCGATGCGCAGGTTCTACGAATTTTGTCAAATTTTTTCGCGCGTCGCGGACTTGCTAAAATTTTTCGACGGTCTTCCTTTAGGCCGTAGCTCGCGCCGTCTGTCTCGTTTGGTTAGCTCGTCGCGATATTTTTCGCCGTCGGCTGAATTTTTCCTCTATATAGGAGCGAATTTTTCCACGCGAATCCGTCAATTTTTGTTCGGTTTTTTCGATCTTTCTTCATTCCTTTTCTTCGGCGAATTCGCGAACCGACTTATTTTCGACGGACGTTCGGCCGCGTCCACGTTTCCGAAATTTCTTTCCGGTTTCGCGGATTGGTCGTTTAGCGATCTCGTCGCGTTCACCGCAGCGTCTCGCTTCGCTGTGTGTTTGATTAATCACCCGTTTTGGCTTCGTGTGCTCTCTGGCTCAATTTCGGGCATTTTCTTCCTCCTTGACTCGCTTCCGGCGGAATCGGTCTTCCTCTTTTGACAGCCGCTAATTCGTTTTCGCCGGATCGTAAAAGGGCTTTTTCCTGACGCTGATTTGCCCGTTTCGGCGCGGACGCGTCGTTATCTGCTTTCCTTGTTGTCCCGGGTTTTCAGAATTATTTTTAGTTTTATTCGCGTGTGTGTTTTCGCTGTCTTTTTTTTTACGCGCATTCGAGTCCATCCGTCTTTGATTTTACGTGCCCGCGGATTATTGGCCTTTGGCGTTGTTAGTCGCCTCCCGTAACCGCTTTATATTTATTCCCACCGATTTGTTTTTTCGTAACCTTCGCGTTTCTCGCTCGCGGAATTCTTCGACTCTCCTCGGTATGCCTATCTGACATCTTTCTCTAATTTTCTTCTTGGACGCTCTCGTTCGATCTCGAGCTCGTCAAGAAGGGTCACAAATTCTGCGACGTCTTTGACGGTCGTAGGCCTCACTTCGCCGCGATACCCCGTGTCCGAAATGACTTTCACGCTAGTTATCATTTCGTTGATCGGACAGCGGCGGATTCAGGATTTCGCCATGTTTAATCACGTTGAGCGCGTATTTCCGCCAATGGTTTCGCCTTGATTTCCGCGACGAATTTACCCGGTGTAAATTTTCTTCTCTGAACGCGCTTGATGCCTCGTCGCCCCAGAGAGAAATGTTTCACGAAATTTTCACGCGCCTGCGGCAAAAGTTCCGGCTCAATCACTTCGAACCACGTCAAAGCTGAACCGCAGAGACACTTCGCGAAAGAATGCAAACGATCTTTTGATTGCACTTCGCCTTCGTAATCAGCGGTTGCGTTCAAATTTACGCCAGGAAGCGCGTATTGGATTTGTTTATTCCATCGGCCGCTGTATCATATCTCGTCGAATTGGGCTTTTTAGCCACCCACCTCGTTGTTGCTGGCTTTCATGCACGCGTCTTCGGCCGTCAGCGAAATCTCCGAGTCGAAGTTGATCGTCTGCCGACGGTGATTCCCGCGGCCTCTCGCCGTCGGACAATCGCTCTTCACATTTCCGCGTGCTTTCTCGCGTTTCGAGCACTTTAAAACGCTCACTGATTCTGATTGTTGAACTCGAGCGAACATTCTAATACGCACCGAGCTCGTTTATAACCTCCGATGACGTTGTCCGCGTTGTTCTTAATTTCCGTCAAAGATTCGCGATAAGCACCATCACTTTGGGTGACCAAATGGTGCCAAAATGAGATATTAATTATATTACAAGAATAATACATTAATATTGTATTTATATTGAAAAAATTATTTGATACAAAGCGTTTTTTTTGAATAAATATCTTTGATTTTTTTAAAAGCAGATATGAATATATTATTATTTCACATGTATTGATAATAAAAGTTTTTCTTAAAAAATGGAAAAATCCTCTTCTTTTTTCGTAAGTAAGACACATTATTATCATAGAAAAAGAAATTATTGTTGTGCCCGCGCGCACAGGGTGTTGGGGTAGCCGGGAAGTTCAACCAATTCCTTTCCAATCTGTTGTTTGCAACAATTTTATAGTATCCTTAATAAACTCTTCAGTACAATTACATTTGCTTATTTGATTATTGATCAGTTTCTTTCGAGCTTTCTCTTCGTCGTCCTTTCCTGAATCGCCTTCGTTCGTAGATTTAGAACGTGTACAATTTCTTTGGGTGTCTCGTTGTACAATATTTAACGGCTTAACACCTACAGCACTACTTTAGTGATTGATTTATTCTTGGTTGACTTGTCCGCCGCGGATTGCGGTGGACGGCTTTATTCCCTCTGTTGTTGACAGGGTTTTTTGGAGGGGATCGCTGGCAACATGACCATTATGGTCCATGGGGGTTTTTCTGTGGCGTTCATAGATCAAAAATGCAGCGAAAGAAGTTCAAAGTCGACATTCTTCGTTAGCTCTTTCGCAGTTTCCGGTGAGCGACGGTAGTTCGCTGCAGTTAGGGGGTTTCTTGGCGCGGGCTCCGACATGTTGCTTTAATGATATCGCGAATGTTTTATATAATAATAAAATAAGTTTATAGTCTCTCGGGCTATAACATCCCTCCCCCGTTAAAAAAGAAAAAACGGGAGGTTGTGAAGAAGTTTTCCTATCTCTTAAATGTACGTATACTTATTCATATTTTAATTACAATATTTTCCCGTGTACAATGTTTATTATAATCGTTTTATATCTAGCTTATTATTATACCTTTTTTATTTTTAAAATCGTGTTGCTTTTATTTCTTTTTAATATTGATTTGGGGGCATTCCAGATGATTTATCAATTTCATCTTACTAATTTAACAACAGCGGGTTGTTGAGGGTTTCTTTTTTCTATGTTGGATAAATCCATGCTATTAATCCGTTAATATTAAAATAGTTACTCCGCTGGAAGTTTTGTATAGATGAATTGTTTTTGTTTTAAAAAGTATGTTGTCATATTTTAAGTCATTACTAATTCTTCTAATTTTTGTTTTTTAATCCTTTTAATTAGTGGATTATTTATTATCTTTTAATTCGTTATTCGTTGGTTCTGTGTGTCGTTAATTTCTGAGATTGTTATAATAAAACTCTGTGGTAAAAAGCTGTTTCCTATACTTGTAATTATAAGTATTGTCTTCTTTTCTATGTCAGTCTGTAGTCGTTAGTTTACAGGTTCATGTAATGTGATCGGTCTCTGTGTGTTTGATTTTTTTTGTATGATTCATGTGTGAAATATCATTCTTTTATCGTAACTGTTAGTTGAGAATATTATTTACGGTGGTCGATATAGCCCAGAGTGCGGCTTCGTTGGAGTTACGAGTGTGATCCCATATTGCGCCTTGTCGCTTTCTTTATGACCTATGTCATTCTGATTGCGACCCTAAACCCAGTTTTTGTACTTAAAATTTTTCAAGGTTTCAGCGGTGTATTTTCGTATTACGGAGGTATACTGGTTAGAATTTTTCGCGATATAAATAAATCGTTATATTTCTAGTACATTTGTTTTAAATCTTGTTCCTATTAGGAATTATAACATGGTACTGTGTTCTTTGTTACAGCAACAACTTATAACTACTATCTGTAGTATATAAAATTATTTTTCGGTAGTTAGGTATGTGTAATGGAATTAGTTTAAGACGTTAAATACTGGTTGTTTGATCACATGGGACATTTAGAATTGTGTATATGTTTGTTTTTTCGCAATACCGCGCTACTTTACCATGAAAGTTTTCGATTGTTTGCCATTCAGTCGATTTTTATTTGGGAAAGGGAAAATATTTCCAGTATGCGGTAACTGTAGTACTGCTTCTTCTAAATATAGGAATAATTTCATTTAATTGGAGTAACGAAAGAGTTAAGGTGTAGGTATCCTTTTACGGCTATATATGTAAGAATATTCGTATGAATATCTTTCGCATCCCTAAATTAAATTCGTTTATCATTGCTATGATTATTGGTAATAATGTAGTCCCTATTTCTTCTGCGCGTGGTAATATTCCCTAATGAATGGTTCATTAGTTTTACCGTGATATATCTAATATATTTTCATGTTTATTTTAGATGAATTATTGTTGTGGTTCAAACTTTAAATTTGGTTTTTTGCTGCGTGTTCCAGCGTTTGTTGCGTTATTCGTAATAGCGATCTGTTCCATTATTATAATTTATTATATCGTTCGCGTCATATTCCGAGATAATGTTTTTGTTATTGGAACCTATTCCATCGATTAAGACCTCTCGTTTATTCCGTTCGGGAGTCTTGTTATAATGTATTGGATTTAATTTTATTTTTTGGCTTAAAGTATTTGGAATCGTATTATATTTTTTACGAGTTATATCGCAGGCTTCGTGAGATGCTCGAGTTCATTAGTTTTATTCTCTGGTGCCACAATCTTTATTTGTTTGTTGATATATTCAGCTATTTAGCCGATGTGTTTTCTCATCATGTCTAGTTGTGTTATATCTATTATAATTACTAGTTTCCCACAATCCGGTTTGGTCTGAGTGCAGGTTGGTAAGTTTTTTCGTTAATCTATTTTCGCTGGCGTATTAATCAAATTCCGCACTACTTTCGAATTGGAAGATCTGTGTTTCATTTTTCGAGTGGGAGGGGGTTGTTCCCAGAGATGCAAGTGTTCTGATAAAATTAGACATGTATTGTACGGTTATTAATCTCATTCATATATATATATGTGATAAATGTATGCACTCTATGGAGTGTACATGTATGGTTTCTTGCCTGCTAAACTTTTCGGTGCGGAATTGCGTTCTTTCTAATTTTTTGCGGTTTGGGGGTTATGCGTATTTTGAACCTTCGTATCTCTTTGGCTGAGTCACTATGTCGGTCTGCAGGTTTCGTCTTCGCAGTCAGTCGCTGGACCTGTTTGGTTTAAAATGTCGAGTTTATCCAATCATCGTCTGGTGACGTCTTGTTTTGTGGCGACGATGATTTTTTGTGAGCGGATGTTCCGCGAGTGCGGGATCGTGTCAGGTGGCCCGCGCCTTGCCACCTGGCCGATTGAGCAGGGCCTGTGCAAGGGTTTATCTTCTGTGGACCTTTATCGCTGTCGGGCTTATCGTATATTTTGAATTGGAGGAGCGTATTGTAGAGGAGGGTAGTTCCTCTCTCTCTCAGTTTCATCCACGGGAGTGGGAGTTTTTAGACATTTTTCGGGCAGAGAGCTCGCCTTTTGAAGAGATGCGGCCCACAGGGAGTTGGTCGTGCGGCGCGTCTTCGCCTCTTGTGCCGAGGTGGACCCGGCATTGGGAGGGGCCGTGGCCCGCTGCCTCCTGCCCACCTTCCGGAGGGGTTGCCGCCCTTGGGACGCGGCCAGGGTCGAGGACTTGGTCGTAGACCTGGTCGCGGACATGGTCGCGGACATGGTCGCGGACATGGTCGCCCGCATGGGTAAGTAGATTTTATTATTTCTAATGTTCTACGAATAGTTTTAATTTGTTTGTGTGTATCCGTATTGTTTTTCTCCCCTTTTTTATTGTATAGTTTACGTCGGAGTTTTTTTCTAAAATCGTGTATGGTCCTGTCCATAGTGATTCTAGCTTTTTCGATCTTCCGCGTCGTAACGTTTCATCGTATACTAACACTTTGTCTCCTACTTTGAATTGTGTATCTTTTGTATTTTTATCATACTGTTTTTTGGCTTTATATTTTTCTTCTTTTATATGTTCTTTTGCGATTTGGTTTGTTGCGCGTAATCTCTCTTTTAATTCTTGCGCGTAATCGTCATAATTATATGTTAGTTTCGGCGGTTTTGTTAGTGCGGTCGGCATCTCGGCTTGATGTCCGTACATTAGTTCAAACGGTGTATATCCCGTGGCGGTATGTGGCGTCGTATTATACGTGAACATCGCGAACGGTATCCATTCGTCCCAGTCTGTTTGGTCCTTATTTATGTAATGTCTTAGATATTCGGCTAGTGTTCGATGCGATCGTTCTAACGCGCCGTTGCTTTCCGGGTGATACGCGGTCGTTTGTATTTTATTTATTTTTAGTAATTTGCACGTGTTTTTAAATATCTCGCTCATAAAATTAGTTCCTTGATCTGTTAAGATTTTTTCCGGTATTCCGTGTTCGAGTATTATTTTCGTAACGAATTCTTTACTAATAGTATTTGCTTCTTGGTTTGGAATCGGAATAGCTTTACTAAATTTTGTTAAATTATCCTGGAAAGTCAGTAAATATTTATTTCCATTATTGGTAATTGTTAACGGTCCGACTATATCTAACGCGCATTTTTCAAATGGTTTGTCGGGCGTGTCAGTAATTATTAAAGGAACTTTATTTTTTCTCAATAGTTTATTCTTTTGACAAGATTCACATTTCGCGATATATTGTTCAACGTCTTTAGTTAATCCTTTCCAGTTATGTTGTAATCGGATTCTTTTAATTGTTCGTTCTATTCCTTGATGCCCTCCTATAGGTGCATCATGATATTCTAATAATATCTGTTGCTTCTCTTCCTCTGTATATGTTTTCATATTATCAGCGTCTGTTTCTTCCTCTTCTTTTTCTATCTTCAAAATTTCTTTATCTTTTTCTCTTGACGTTCCTGGTATCGCGTTGCGACTTAGTGCGTCGGCGTTCGCGTTCGCTCGTCCGGCTTTATGGATGATTTCATATTCATATTCTTCTAATTTTAATCTCCATCGGATCAGTCTTGATCCGGGGTCGTTTACATTAAATAGCCATATTAGTGGTTTATGATCGGTAACAATTTTGAATTTTGTTCCATATACGTATGGCCTAAAATGTTTAACAGCCCATACAATTGCTAATAATTCTTTTTCTGTAGTATTATAATTTTGCTCCGCCTTTGCCAGTATTCTGCTGGCGTAAGCAATCGGTCGGTCGTTGCCTACCTCTCCTTGTGATAACACTGCTCCGATCGCATAGTCGGATGCGTCGGTGGTTACAATAAATTCTTCTGTAAAATCAGGATATTTTAGGACTGGTGCAGTCATTAATTTTTCTTTCAATAATTCAAACGCTGTTTGCTGCTCTGTTGTCCATAAAAATTTTTCTGATTTTTTGGTTAGTTTTGTTAACGGTTTTGCAATTTTTGAAAAATCTTCAATGAATTTCCTGTAATATCCAGCTAGTCCTATGAAGGATTGGATATCTTTCACTTTCTTCGGCGTCGGAAATTCTTTTATTGCCGTTAGTTTTGACGGGTCTGGAGATATTCCGTTTTCGGAAATAATATGACCCAGGTATATTACCTCCTTGCGTAAAAATTCGCATTTATCTGGCTGCAATTTTAAATGGGTTTTTCGCAATTTTTGCATTACCTCCTTTAATCGCTTGTTGTGCTCCTTTAGGCTTGATCCGTATATGACGATGTCATCAAGGTAGACTAAGCATCTAAGACCTTGCATTCCTATTAATACTGAATTCATCAGCCTTTGGAAAGTCGCTGGTGCATTCTTTAATCCAAACGGCATTCGATTAAATTCGTAGTGTCCGTAGGGAGTTGAAAAGGCAGTTTTATTTTTATCCTTTTCAGCCATTGGAATTTGATGATATCCTGACGCTAGATCTAGTGTGGTGAAATATTTTGCATTTCCCAGTTGATCTAGAATATCAGTAATATTAGGCAATGGAAATGAGTCGCCTATTGTTAATTCATTTAATTTCCGGAAGTCTATGACTACTCGGAGTTTCGGTTTTCCTGATGCATCTGTTTTCTTTGGCACAACTAATAATGGTGCGTTCCACTGACTCGTGCTTGTTCTGATAATTTCATCTTGCAGCATTTCTTGTACTTGCCGATTTACTTCCGCCTTATGTTTCTCAGGTAATCGGTATGGTTTCACGTTCACCGGCGCGGTGTCGGCACGCGTACTTATCTCATGCTCGACCGTCGCGGTGCATGTCAGTGGTTCTCCTTCCAAATGGAATATCATCGTATTCTTCACAAATTTCTAAAAGTGTTCGTTCTTCTTCTTTATTTAGATGGTGTGTTCGCAATAAGTGTCAAATTCGCTGCTTGCGGGATATATTATTTTTTATTTTTCTTCCCGTTTCTATGAGGCTTATTTCCCTTGTATCTTCCTCCGTGTCTTCTAGTGTGACTATTGGAGTAGGTATTTCGACTTCTTTATCTGTTGTATTTACCATACTTACAGGACATGCAAAATTTTTGGGTTCCACCAGGCAGCTTCCAATATATACTCCTGGCGCTGTCTCGCTTGCTCGGATTATTCCAACATTATTCTGATTCACGGCTGCCTTGATAATTGTCTCGCTGCGTGGTTTCAGGATTATTTTCTTGCACGGATGTAATTTGAATATACTATCCTTTATTGTTATTTGATTTCGTCTATAATCGCAGATTGCTGTTTGTTTCTTAAGGAAATCTATTCCTAAAATTCCATCATGTTCTATCGCTATGTCATCCTTTATTATGTAAAAAGCATGTTTAATTTTATGATCATTAATTTTAATTGTAGCGTACAATTTTCCTAATGTATATATTTTATGTCCGCTTATTCCAGTAAGTGCAGTTTTTTCTTCGTAAATCAATGCGTCATCTTTTAACCTTTTTAATTTGATCAGAGAAATAGTTGATCCGGAATCATACAGCATGTTGATTTTTCCGCCTTTTACTTCGCGAATTGGCAAGGTTAATTGCAATAGTTCGTCTTTCTGCGGTGCATGCGTATTCTTGACATGCGTTACACGATACTCTAGAGCAGGTCGCGGTTGTTTCTTTCTCGCTTCCTCTTGCTCTTCTTCCTCACTATTGCTTAAAGAGTCAGTGCTCTTTTCCCTCTGTCTATACGGGGTCTTTTGTTCACGCATGCTTCCTGTATGTTTTATTTTATTAACTGGCTTGGAGTTATGGTTATTTGTGCCGTTTATTTTAGGATGTCCGTTCAAGTTCCAGCATTCCTCACGGGTATGTCCTGTCTTTTTACAATGTTTGCAAAATTTACTCATAGTATTTATTCGTGTAGACTTTTCCGGTTTTGGTAATGTGAATTTGTTACTGCTTCGACAATCGCGTCCGTAGTGTCCAGATTTTCCGCATTTATAACATTGTATGTTAGTATCTCGAGTTGGTCGCGTTTTAACGTCGAATTTATTTTTATAGGAGAAGCCGGATGCTCGTGTTACAGACGGGCCGATAAGCTTCTCCTCCGCGCTCGCGCCGTTTATCGCTTCTTGGAGCGAAGTATACCGTTGCGATCGTACAAGAATTTTTAATTCATCGCGTAGTCCGATTTGAAAATTTATTAGCGCTTGTTTTTTAATGGTTTCTTGTATTGCTTGTTTGAATGAAGGAGGCCGTTCTTCTCCTTCCACCATGGACTCATATAGTTTCATGGCTAACATATCGACACGTTGGCCGAATGCATGGGCGGTTTCGCTTGACTTTTGTTTTAAAGAATTAAATTCTATCTGTAAGTGTGTTGTACTTTGCTTCGCTTGATAGCAAGTTTCAAGTTGTGTTTTTAATTCTTCAAATGTCTGGATATCTCGCGTTTCGAAATCTTGCATGGCTTTACCTCTTAATTTAGTATACAAGATTGCTTGTATTAACGATTCTTCGTCCGCGGGATTAATATTTTGTACCGCGTACGTACAAGCGTTTAAAAATTCCTGTAATTTATGTCGCGTCGTCCCATCAAACTCGGGAATCATTGTTCGCGCTTCTTTTAATGATATGTAGTGCGGGGCTGCGCTACGTCGGTTTCGTATATCGCGTTGAGTGCGTCCGTACGTTACGTCGAGTGGGACAGTGGTTGCATTTACTCGCGTTTCGCTTAAATTCAAGTGTGCGGTTTGCATATTTCGTATTTGTTCGCGCATGTACTGCATCTCGGTTTGTATTTCGCGGATACTGTGTACGAGTTCGGTGAGCAATGTGGTACTTGCCCCTTCGATCGGCTGACCTGCGTCTTCACAGGCCGCGGCTTCGTTTAATTCGGCCTGTTGCGCTCGCATGCGCTCGATTTCTCTATCGACGGCTTCGTTTTCCATATTTCTTTCTGGATTTATAATACTAAGGTCTACGGATAATGGCGAATAGTTCCTTCTAAACGTTACTCGATTAACGCGCGGTTCGTTTGGCTCAAAAGTATCGTTACGCGCTTCGGGTGACTCAGAACTCGGATAATAATTTTCGAGATTTTTCCGCACGCTATCCCGTATGTCGCGGACTGCTTCTTCCGCTACTCGTATCGATGGTACACGTCTTGACCTATGCTCTAATCGCGCTGGCTCGCTCAAAAATTGTGGATCTTGAAACCTAACGCGCTTTGTTGGTTCCGACATTTAATTATAAATGTAACTTACATCAATAGAACAAGGGCTCGCATGGTCGCTTATCGGGTCGCTTATCGGGTCGCTCGACTGCTGACGCTGCTGTGGGGTCGCTGTCCCACGGTGATGCGTTGTCCGTCGGCGTTGCGTTGCCTTGACCGTGGATCGACGTTGGTCCTTCAGCGCTGGTGTTTCCTTTCGGCTTCAGCTGCTTGGCCGTGATTTCTGTTATCACTGTCGTCCGTATGTGTCTCTTGTTGATGTGTTTGCGTCCATCTGCTATAATGTAGCAGTTGTTCCATTCAATTGATTAATTATTATATTTTCTTTCTGTTGCAGATTTTGAGGAACTCTTCAGGGGTCCCTAATCTCGGCTATCCCACCGCTGCCACCAAATTGTTGTGCCCGGCGCGGCACAGGGTGTGGGGTAGCCGGGAAAGTTCAACCAATTCCTTCCAATCGTTGTTTTGCAACAATTTTATTGTATCTTAAATAACTCTTCAGTACAATTACATTTGCTTATTTGATATTGATCAGTTTCTTTCGAGCCTTCTCTTCGTCGTCCTTTCCTGAATCGCTTCGTTCGTAGATTTAGAACGTGTACAATTTCTTTGGGTGTCTTCGTTGTACAATTTTAACGGCTTAGCACTCAGCACTACTTTAGTGATTGATTTATTACTTGTGACTGTCCGCCGCGGATTTGCGGTGGACGGCTTTTATTCCCTCTGTTTTGAAGGGTTTTTTGGAGGGGATCGCCTGGCAACATGACCATATATGGTCATGGGGGTTTTCTGTGGCGTTCATGATCAAAATGCAAGCGAAGGAAGTTCAAAGTCGAATTCCTTCGTTAGCGTCTTTCGCGTTTCCGGTGAGCGACGGTAGTTCGCTGAGTTAGCGGTTCTTGGCGCGGCTCGCGAATGTTCTTTATGATATTCGCGAATGTTTTATATAATTAATAAAATAAGTTATAGTCTCTCGGGCTATAACATATTGTACAAAATAAGTTTATTTATTAAATATTTAAGTATTTTTATTCTAATTACAGTTGAATATACGTATACATTATATCCTTACACAGGAAGGACTGTACGGAATATAATACTATTATCTTCTCTCTCTTAAAAATAAAAAATGCAAACAACTATTGTCAGCATATACTTATTATATATCGAGTGTTGGAGAAAAAATGGAGGAAAATTGAAGAGAAACACAAAGAATATAATTTAAAAAATAAAGTTCCATAAATGAATAGGTTATCTAAAAATATGAAATTATGTAAATTTTTCTATATAAACAATAGTTTCAGGTGAGATCTACTAGTTTATTGGTACTTTTTTTTTTCAAGAAATATTCCCGAGTGTAAAAAAAAACATAATAGTAAAGTAATAAAAAATATATCGAATAACATAGTAACATAATAAAAAATATGTTGAAATGTCTTTTTCCAAACATTTATTTTTTATTTGACAGCTTTTTATTTATTTTCTTAAACTTAATTTTTTAATGTTTGTTTTCTTCCTCCGGTCCCATGGGTCTGCGTCACTGCATTCCCACCTCCCTCCCCGTATGGTAAAAAAAAATAGGTTAGGTTAGGTTGTGACCGGACGACGGAGAGATTTGACCTGTAAACAGGATCCTACCTTTCGATACAATCCTCACGGTCGCCAGTTCGTTTGTCCTTTAACGAACAAGGTTGCTGTAGGATACGGCAGGTGATCCTGGTCCGTTGTCCTGGTAGAGCGGTGCCTGGGTACGCCGGATTCTCGGGTTGAGCGCCACTGCGGGTCACGGCCACCGAAACTACGCACTCACTCTGTTTACGGCGGTGGGAAAAACCGAGCCACCTCACACCACTGCGCGCTCGCTGCGTATGGCCTTTGAGTATGGCCGCGGCGTAACACTACGCGGTGTCGGGTTTCGCGTCGGCGCTCGTGCTCGACGCGTGATCCGTCGGATTCCGTTACCTACGCGCTTCGCTCGCGAACTTTCGCTACGCGCGCTCTAATCACCTTTGCCTCTTCTGGTTGCAAGAAATCTCCAGGACCTTGCCGGGACAACCCCGAAGCCGTCGACGACCACCGAAGGGAAGCTGGATGCCCTGCTACGAGAAATCGCGAAGAGACCTTTGTCGGCGGATCAGTCTTCTCGGATCTGGAACCTCTGGATGACTCGTCCGTCGCCTACTGGATCGCAGGAACGGGATCGAGGAATGACTCACACGCGAAATCGATTTTTGATAAAAATTATTTATTAAGATAAATAAAATATATAATTATCTTCGATTATCGCTCAAGCATGTGATATCCGGAAACAACGCGCGCACAATACGCGACACGACGTTCGACGGGGTTTTACGTCGCACACTTCGCGCAATACCACTTAATCGGCGATCGCGAGATCCGTACCAATTAACTCGGCGGTAATTACTCTAGAGACGCGACGGACTATGCTTTCCACTTTATCTCGGTTTTTCGCTAGCTCGATGCTTTTACACTCTCGAAGCTATCCCGGGGAAAGAGCCAGGAGCTCTCGCTGCGGCCGCTGATATAGCCTCCACACTCTCGCGCGGCGCTTCGCTCCACCGGGCGCTGGCTCCGCCCATCGCACCGCGCGCTGGAAATTCTAAGTCCCGCCGGTGCGAAAATTTCCGAATTTTGGAAATTCCTTTTGGATCTACGCGTTTCGCGTTGTCCGCTATCGAATGAGACGATAAAATTTTTTCGGAAATTTTCTCGAAAATTTTCGAATTTCGCGGCCAAACTTGGCGCGCCGACGTTTCGCGTCGAAATACGTCGGGAAAACAAATAAAAAATTTTTTCGAAAATTTTTTGGAAATTTTCCGAATTTCGAAGCTAACTTTTGCGCGCCGACATTTCACGCCGAGGCACGCCGGAAAATGAAATAAAATTTTTTCGAAAAATTTTGAAGAAATTTTTCGAATTTCCGAATCAACTTTCGCGCGCCGACATTTCACGTCGAGACACGCCGGAAAATGAAATAAAATTTTTTCGAAAAATTTTGAGGAAATTTTTCGAATTCGGAAAAAATCTTTTGCGCGCCGACATTTCACGCCGAGACACGCCGAAAAATGAAATAAAAATCTCGGGTGAAATTTAACACCCTCGGGCTACACTTAGTGCACCGTGCGCACTCGTGCTCAAAACGAACTATAATTCCGCCGGAAAACGGTGTCTTAACGCGTCTCTCGTTACGGCGAGTTACAATGTAAAAATAATAAGTATCCGCTCGCTGCGGGCCTAAATCTAAGTTACACGTATGTACATCACCCGATGTGCGCTCTATCTGCACTTTCGGGTGTAGATGGCCGGAATCGTCCGCGCGCGTCGCGCTTCGACGGGAAGCCTTCCCGCGCGTTCCCCGTTCGCTTTTTGGGGAAAACCGGAAGTGCACTTTTTCGGAGCACTTTTACACTTTTTTACAAAGTGACCGATCTCGACTCGCGGGGGCCCGAAACGGATTTCCCGCTTGGTCCGGGGTCGAAATTCCCACGGGATCTCGAAACCGGAAGTGAGAATTTTTTCCTCAGAAACTGCCTCGGGACGCGTCGAAACATATTCCGCGCTAAGTCCGAGTCGGCTACGATCTCGGGATCAAAAGTAAAAAATAAGAAAATATTTTCGCGAGAACCATCTCTGAATCCCCCGAAATGGATTTCCCGCCGGGTCCGGTGACGGTATTCCGTCGGCGAGAGAAAAAACAAAATAAAAATAATAACCGCGGAAAACATCCCCGTATATTGTGGAACGAATTTCCCGCCGGGTCCGAACGCGTCACTCGCTCGGGAAGTTAGAGAACTAAACGAAAAACGATCGCGCGTGAAACCGCTCTGCGCGACCCGTGACGGTTAAATAATGCGTAAACGAAAACATAATAACGACGCCTGTCTCGCGTCTAAGCTGCTCGTGGTTTTCCCGGAGCGGAGAATAACGAGAAATAATATAGTTATCGTCGGGAGCTCGGTCCGCGACTCGTTAGCTTACATCTACGTGTATAGATATATATATCGCACCGCTGTACGATCGCTGTAGCGCCGTACATTTAATAAATAAACTACAACTTAGAGTCTATACAAAATGCACACGCTTTTATTTACATAGTGTCTTTTTATCTTTTCCAGGTACTACTTCCATGATGAGCAGCCTGGTCGAGCGCCGTCGTCTTCGCGCGTCGCCCTCTTCAAGCGCAGCACCGGGACTCTGTTGCCCTCCCGATCAGTCTGGTAGGTGACCGCCTCCGTCACCAGCCTCGTCGGCGATCCTGAAACCGACGATCTTCTGGAATCGCCTTTCTCGGGGCCCGGGGAGCCCTCCGGTCTCAAGGTTAGGTTAGGTTAGGTTGTGACCGGACGGTTGGAAAGCAATACGAAAAGTCTATCCGATATATGAGGTTTAGATCCTACCTTATACGGTCGCCAGCCTATTCGACTCTTAATAGACAAGGAATATGTCCCTGAATCCAGAGATGCCCCTAGAATCCCTGGCTGAGAGACCCTGAGTTTCGGATCCGTCGGTTGGGAACCACTGGTCTGCCAACGGTAGTCCCTGCGACGTAAATCCTTTGTCGTGTGCGTGCGTCATACGATCCTTTGTCCGGACGCACGGCTGACGCAACACCTTATTCCGACGCAGTCGGCACGATGTAACCCGATATGGGTTCACCTTACTATCACGCACTCGAGCTACGCCACGGAATTTTCCCGTGTGCGACTCAGCTCTCGTCACGCACTTTCCACAGCTAATTTATTAGCTGATCACTGAATTAATCCCACGGATTTCCCGATTGACACTCGCGTTGTTGATCGCAATTCCGCGAACCGACGCTGAGACTCGTTTACCTTTATTCCCTTTTTTCGTTAAAATCTACGATGCTTCGCGTTAGCCGCTCGCTTACCGAGAAACGATTTTTTGCAACTGAAAACTACACACACCGCGATCTCGAGAATTTCCTAAGGATAGAGCCTTTGTTTGGACAAGGAAAACACTGGGAAATCACCTCGAATTCTTACGAGAATGATTAAACACTTTACGATAATATTTAAAATAAATATAATTCATTTTAAAATTATTAAAGGTTTTAATAAAATATAAATGTTAATTTTACCTCGAGATACGCTCGAACACGTTATCTCGGCGGCTGGTTTAACGTCAGATACTGGGATACGACGGAACACTAATATAAACGCACGATGATTACTGTACGCGTTGATTACGCGTTTACAATAACTCAATACGCACGATAACTAATTATCGGTTGTATAAATTCGCGACGAATAAATGCTTCAGACTCTCGCTCTCAAGCTAGTGCTCCTCACGTTCAGTCTTCAGCAAGTGCTCTCGAGCCTTGCGCGCTCTCGCTCTTATACTATCCCCACCACGCTGGGGAGCTCCGCCCATCGGCGCTGCCTATGGCCGAGTGCGCTACGCTATACCGAGCGTACTTTTACAAAAAATAAATTAATAATACAAATAAAATAATATAACGCACGCATGTTACGCGTATATCTGCGTTTAAAATTAATAATTAATTAAAAGTAAATTAATACTTGCATTTAAGACTTACATATTCCGTCTCGAAGTGCAAAATGCTAAAATAAAATCTAATTAACGCTTTTCGCGTAAATAAATACCAGGGATTTCTTCGTCCTAAATAACAAACTAAATTAAATAAAATTAATAATTAAAATTGCACCTTATTAATGCACACTTGCACTTAAGGTGCCGCGAAATCAAAATAAAACTTATATATAACGCAAGATAGCTAGGAATTTGTTTCCTAGCTTAAGGAAATTAAATTAAATAAATTGATCAAGTGTACTCATATAAGTACACTAAGTGCACGCTAAGTCTAACTGACCAAGAGTAGTCTAAACTTCGCTCGACGCGCGCGAAACTTCGTGGGTAGGCATTTGGAGGCTTCCCCACTCGGAACAGACGATTTTCGCCAAATGCACCTTTTCCGTGCACCTGTTGCACTTTCTGCACTTTTCGTCTAATTTTGCTCCGAACTTCGCGAAACGCGAGATCTCGACGAGATACGTGTTGTAGAAGCCCGTCGGACCAAAATTAAATTTTCGATAGAAAATTTTTTAATCGCGAAGAAAATTTCGCGAAAAGTTAATATCTCGACGAGATACACACTTTAGATGCCCCCCGAGACAAAATAAAATTTTCGATAAAAAATTTTTAATTCGTGAAGAGAATTTCGCGAAAAGTGTATATCTCGGCAAGATACACCCTATATATGCCTCCCGAGACAAAATAAAATTTTCGATAAAAAATTTTTATTCGCGAAGAGAATTTCGCGAAAACTGTATATCTTGGCAAGATACACCCTATAGATGCCTCCCGAGACAAAATAAAATTTTTGATAAAAAATTTTAATTCGCGAAGAGAATTTCACGAAAAGCGTATATCTCGGCAAGATACACCCTATAGATGCCTCCCGAGACAAAATAAAATTTTCGATAAAAAATTTTAATTCGCGAAGAGAATTTCGCGAAAAGTATATATCTCGGCAAGATACATCCTATAGATGCCTCCCAAGACAAAATAAATAATTCGATAAAAAATAATACTTAATTCAGTACACTTCTCCAGTGCCTCTCGCACACCTCGTGCACTTTCTGAGTGATTGTTAAAATCACATTTCGCCTTTATAATTAGCCGTTGCTCACGCATCTAAAACTAATCTTGGCGCACATAAAAATAAAAATAGTCGTCCGGTAATTGCACTTGACGAGTGCACTATCTACACCTTGTGCAATTAGCGCATAAAATAAAATAAGGAATTAAATAAATTACTCGGAGCATATCGGCGACGCATCCCGAGCTAACAAAAAGAAAATCATAATGGAATATTATTCCATCGCGAGTCATTCGCACTCGGCAGATGCACTTACTGCACTTTGCGCTTAACATGACTCTATATCGACACGAATGTCTGAATTTGTCTCCCGCGTGTTCACGGCGCTAACGGAAGAACTAAAATAAAAAATAATAAATCATATATAAACGAATCACTCTAACTGACTTCGCTTATTCGCGGTACTTAAACCTACGCTCATTTTAATGACTAAATTATAATAAACTAACCTAGTCGTATTTGTATACACTAGTCTTAATTCTACGTGTATATACAGTCTTTTTTTTTTTTTTTTTTTTTTTTTTTTTTTTTTTTTTTTTAGTCTATCGCACATCCATTCGATGACCTTAATCCCTCCATGAGGGACCTGGCTGAGGCGAAAGGATCTTCCTGGCAGCACGCCGAAGACGGTACACCGGCGTTTTCTTGCCATCTGTGCTGACATGGTGTGTCACGGCCTCCGTGACCATCCTCACCGGCGATCCTCTCGGTGTCGGCGATGGCACATCCTTGACGGCGATGGTCGGCGAACCTGTCGATCGCAAGGTAGGTTAGGTTAGGTTAGGTTAGGTTAGGTTAGGTTAGGTTAGGTTAGGTTAGTGAATTTCTTCGATAATTCGCGACGCGGAGAGTCTTTTTTAGGCTATGCCCTAAAAGAAGGAAGTGCTGTGAAGTGCATGATATACGGGCTTTACGGAGGGACGCTGATTACACGAGAAATAAGTGTTTAATTGTGGCTTCGTCTTGCCACCTCATCTTGATGACGTGGCACTCTATACTCTTGAACACTGATAGGTGCGAAGAATAGGTAGTGAACCTGTCGTTAGTTTGTAAGAAGTGATTTGTCTGTGTTAATAAAGACATACAATTAATGCCTATTATCTGTATTTAATTAAAAATCGTTAAAGAAGTGCTTAGTGACATTGTCTATGTCTTTGCCACGTGGCACTTGAGGTTAGGTTGACGCCTAGGGATATTGTCTTGTGGCGCCACCACGCCACGTGGAAAAAAAAAAATTTTAAAGTGAAATTTTCTCGATAATTCGCGACGCGGGGAGCCTTTTTAGGATAGGTCCGAAAAGAGTGAAGTTCTGTGAAGTGCATAATACGTGGGTTTCATGGAGGGACCCTGATAACGTGAGAAATTAGTGATTAACTGTGGCTTTGTCTTGCCACCTCACAGTGATGACGTGGCACTCTATTCTTTTGAACACTGATATGTGTGAAGAATATGGGGTGAATTTGTCGTTAGCCAGCAAGAAGTGATTCGATTGTGTTAATAGAGACATATAAATAATGCCTATTACCGGTAGTTAATTAAATATCGTTAAAGAAGTGTCTAGTGACATTACCTAGGTCTCTGCCACGTGGCATTTGAGGTTAGGTTGACGCCGAGGGATATTGTCTTGTGGCGCCACCACGCCACGTGGCACTTTAGACACTTGAGAGATTTAATAATAAAATGACTTAGAGATGTGTTGGGGTGTGGAAAAGTTAACTAACCGGAATAGTTAATTAAAACTGAGATTAATAAACAGTTAGTTATTGGTTATATTTTATTATATCCATAAAGAAGTGCCTGGTGATATTGGCTGTGAACCTGACACGTGGCATTTGGCATTTGAGGTACGACTCGTACTATCGAGGTATCGATATATTGTTTTAGAAAAGTTACCAAACCATAGTAACTTTTCATAGTACTTGGTTTTAAATAATCAGGAACCGGAGAGTGTAAATTAGAGGGCAAACTATCGGTGAACTATTTAGATTTTAGGGGCAGCGAAACTTTGGAAAACAATAAACTTATAATTAGTTCGTTGCCTGAATAAGGGTGTACATAACCTCACTTTAGACAGAAAGTGACAGTGCTTGGAAGATCCTCTTGTGAATCTACAGTTAGTGCCTAGTGATATTGCTTGTGGCTCTACCATGTGACATCTGGTGCGTGACTCGTACCATCAAGATTTTTGAGAGATGATAGTATTTCTCTGCCTGAATGAGGGTATACATAACCTCACTTCGGACAGAAAAGTGATAGTGCTTCGAGAAGACCCTTGGCGGACCCAGACGAGAAGACCTATAGTTTGTGCCTGGTGCCTAGTGACATTGCCTGTGATTCTGCCACATGGCACCTGTTAGGCTAGGTTAGATTAAGTTTAGTTAAGTTAGGTTAGGCTAGGTTAGGTTAAGCTGGGACGCTTCTATTGGAGGGCACGTGGTGAACAGGCATTGGGAGGGTTACATTCCCCCCACGTAATACACACCGGAAGTAGGAACACTGGTCGATAAACGGTGAACTCCGATCTGGGGAATTTCCCCTAGTGTATCTATAATATGTGCTACAAAATCTATAGTATGGTTCTGAAGGATAATCCACGAATAAGACATCGTGCGAACTAAAATTCCCTAGGGCGGGATTTAAAGTGCGTGAAGTGGAATATAATATAGTGCTACTCCACGATCTGACCAAAGCTGCATACCGGAAGTGCGATTTTTGATAGCTGCGCTGTAGAGGTGGGTGACTCTACGCGGATGCGCACTGAGTGGATGATTGAACAGGAAGCTTTGCCCCCTCGGAGGACACGACCGGAAATGAGATCTGTAACGGATGCGCGGTGAACCTGAGACACCTATTGCGGATACCTGAGGGGCATCACTCCTCGTGGTACTGAAGGCGACATCGTTGGAACTTTAATTGGTTTAGGTTGAATGGAAGCCAGTTGGTGATACGGTAAGTGTTCTGAATTATTAGAACACCCTTTATAGACACTAGAACAAGGTTTGAGTTTTCTAACTAGGGTTTGGGGTTCTCTGAAGAAACTTACTAGACCCTAGGGAGTTTTTCTTTAAAGACTGAAGTTTTTAGTTTCGAGTACTCAATACTCGGATTTAGTAGAGGTGAATGGGCTCTTGGGGGGGGCTCGACAGTCTGGTAATAACTCCAGGCTGAACCGAGGCCTTACCCTACCGGGAGCCTGTTTAGATATTACTCAGTGTGGAAACATACGGCGCGGGATGCGGTAATGGAGACCCCCATATGATTAATGCATATGGTGGGCCAACCGACTGGATTAAACTGTGTCCCGTTCTTACGCTGTTGTTTAAATCTAGAGATAATCCTATTGGGTGAGTACATAAGAAAGAAATGTCTAGAATTTTGGATATTCAGGAATATATGCATGCAATGGCCAGCAACCAAAATTCACCAGAAGAAATTTTTGGCCGGGCGGCACATAATCTCTACAAAATCGAAAACGAATTCCTGACGAGAGGAAATCACGAGTTAAGAAACAAAACACGCGCTACGATCGCACAGTTAAAACTACTATACGACTATGGACAACAAATGGGTCTAGCCAGAATATATTTAATTCATAGACTTAAGGTGTTTGAAGCACGGGAGCATGATACGAATGCAGAGCTTAGCGTACTAAGAGGAATTACGCCAAATTATGAAGATGAGGGAAAAATTGATAAAGCGGAAGAATGTAACTCGCAGGGAAATCCCCAAACTTATGAGGAAGACATGGAGCTGGAAATCATTATGGATACCAGAATGATTAAGGAGATCGATCTCTCGGAAGCTGCTCTGCGAGATATTAGCAGAAGACTCGAGGAAAAAAAGAACACCTTGTCTGACATTGAACAACAAATGAATGACGTGTCTACTCTATTAACATCATCTGGAGAATACTTTATACCGTCCCAGCAAGGAAAAGAACCAATGGAAATTCCTGGTTCTATTGGGTCTGAGTGGACCCAGGGTCTAGTAACACCCAACCACCCTAGAGATGGGGACACTCGAATTTTGTCCCCAAACAATGACAATATGGCTATGGACAATGACTCAAAAATAAACTTACGGCCACAGAGATCTCGGAGCCTCAGTGGCAGGCGTACCAGCCCTACGGTCCCTGGGGCGGGTATGTCTTCATCATATGTAGGGCCTGCTCTCTCCCTGCCGACGGGGGAGGAGCGTAAATTGGCTACCGTCGATGATAGGACAAAGGATAATGTCCCTAACACAGTATCCACGGATTCCACTAGCACAGTGCAGGAGGACTTTGAAGTAAGTAGGCAACCTCTTCGAGAGGAAGAACTAAAAACTCCTAGTAGTAAGAGAAAGGCACGAAACTCCCCTGGTGCACCTTCGCCCGGTGACAAAGAGACAGGACAAATCTCACCAGTAATAGGAGAAACTAGGGAAATTGCAATTAGGAAACGGAAGACAAGGACAAAAAAGATTTGTCGAAGTACAGGTTATGCAACAAATCCGTTACTGGACTCATCCTTCACCGAGTCAATGGACGAAAGTGGGGGTAAAAAGGGAGAAACACCCGAAGAGAAAGATGATAATATGGAAAATACACCGAAGCCGAGAAGAATAACCAGATTATCTAGGAAAACAGAAGATAGGGAAAGAATACAGGTCATCTCTAGTGACGAAGAAGACAGTATGACAGTTAGATCATTTGCTAGCTCAAGTAAAGAGTCTCGAAACAAGAAAAATAAAAATAAAACTAGAAATATAACCGCTAGAAAGGATAGTCTAGGGGAAGAAGGTTCCCTAGATTTAACTAACGAGGATAGGATTAATGAAATAAGAAATCCAGATAAACCACATGAAAGGGGAAAAGGATTAACGTATAAACTGCCTAATAAAATTTCTCAAAACAATAGGCAAAATAAGTTAGATTACGGATTATGGACAACACACGAAGTAAAAGCCTTTGCGTTAGATCTAATAGAAGATATCGACACTGCTAGGATGAAATGTAGTAAACTCCAAGGTGTAATAGATGGAGTTTTAAAGGACAGAATAACGGGCCTAAAAGATGTCGTAGAATGCCTGGTCGATAAAATCGAAGCACAAGGGGACATTAAACTATTACAGAAAGAAAGATTAGAAGCTGGTACAGAAAATAAACGACTGAAAAAGGACATCAATAAACTCGAACAGATTATCAACCAGAAGGACAAGGAGACGGAGGGAATAAAATTAATGTATGAAGAAATGGAAGAGAAATACATCCAGATGGAAGGTAATAGTAAGAAGGAAAGGAAATTACTAGTTGGGAACTCCGTAACTAGTAAAGAAGATATGAAGGTTAGGGACTTACTACAGGATACCTACGCGTTAGTTAAAGAAGATGAACCAGTCTTCAGACCTCCAATAAAAGGTGTTAGAAAACAACTCCCGATAATCGGTAAAAAATTTAAATACCCAGAAACATTCTCGTTAACCCCTCAGGGGGGAACTGGAATAATAAGAGACACTGCTGAGACGGATTATACAGCCTCCCCGGTAGCTAGGGATACGGGTACAATAACCCCAACCGGAGAATACGCGAATGAACAAAGAAGCGAACCAGAAACCACAAATTCGGAGAAGGAAAAAGTCAATGAAATCAGTAGGCAAATTAGACTGCTGAATGAAGAACGAAAACTCTTAACCCGGAAAAGGAAGGACAGAAGTGAAGAAAATAAGGAGAAACCTAGAATCATAGGGAATGTTCAGATCATCCCGCCTAGGCACACTTACAAACAAGGATTTACTAGAGACGATCCAAACAACCCCTATAGCGAGAAACAGACTAGGGAATATTTAAACACTCGGGAAATATCTAGAAATAGACGACCAAGTGACAAATCAATTAGAAGAAACTCCAATAGAGGAGCTGACCCTAGGACTGGCATAAGGATAAGGAAACCACCTTAAAATGCGGTAGTTGCTATTCGAACACGCGACGAGACAGTTAGTTACGCGGCCATACTCAAAAAAGCCAGACAGGAGGTATCACTAGGGGAACTCGGAATTGAGACAACTAGGATAAAAAAGGGAATCAATGGCAACTTACTTATCGAAATCCCTGGTACCGAGGGAAAGGAAAAGGCCAGGATTCTCGCGGAAAAACTTCGAGAAAAACTAGGCGACGAGGAAGTTGCTATCACTAGACCCACAGCCATGGGGGAAATTAGGATTAATGGACTAGACGAGTCAGTCACAGTCGAGGAAGTGAGGCAATTAATCACCGAAACAGGAGGATGTAATAACGACGAAGTAAAGATCAGTCCAATCAGACGAATGTATAATGGCATGGGCTCTGTCTGGATACGATGTCCGTTGGTTTCTGCTAACGCATTGGCCCAGACAGGGAAAATTAAGATCGGATGGACAATAGCTAGAATCGAGCTACTCGCCAAAAGACCTCTACAATGCTTTAAATGTTGGGAATTCGGACATGCTAGGTTCTCATGCCGATCCCCGATTGACCGAAGCGGACATTGTTATAACTGTGGAATACCAGGACACACGGCTAAAATGTGTGGGAGAGAGGAACCAAGGTGTGTGATTTGCGCAGATAAAAACTACCAAGCGAATCATAGAATCGGATCTCGCTCTTGTAAAATGATAACCCATACAGAATCAAGAAAACCACCATGGAAAACGGGAATATATGTAAGAAGAGAGGAAAATCCCCAAAACATAGGGAATTTTATGACTCAAGAGGAAAACATGGATTATGATGAAGGAAATTAACAAGATGAAAAACAAGACAACAGAAAGAACAGGAAAGCGCAACAGGAATACATTGATCATCCCCTGACGCAACGTATCTCATTCACTTTTATCACATACATATCTTTCACAATCTCACACACATTTTCATTCATTTGGACACGGGAAGGAACCATGAAAATTTCCATGGTCATCTAAGAAGCCAACAACAATAAGAACAAGAATATATATTCTCAAATAAGATGGAAAGCGGATGAAAAGTAGTCAACACTAACTGGGCCGACATCGGGGAAGAATGCAAAGCTGTCCCTCCGATGCCGGCAGTCAGAATGATAGTCACACCGTCAATTCTAGGGAGAGTTTTAGTCGGTAAACGGTAAATACAAGCCGGAGTCCGACAGTACCCTGGGAAATCCGCGCCCAGGGTCTGCGTAAGGCATTTCTCTCCCTTCCGTGCCGTACGGTAAAAAAAAAAAAAAAAAAAAAAGGTTAGGTTAGGTTGAGGTTGTTCGGGGCTCTGGACGGAGCATGACGTGGTACGTGTCGGAGAAATTTTAAAGTGAATTTCTTCGATAATTCGCGACGCGGAGAGTCTTTTTTAGGCTATGCCCTAAAAGAGGGAAGTGCTGTGAAGTGCATAATATACGGGTTTTGCGGAGGGACGCTGACTGCACGAGAAATAAGGGTTTAATCGCGGCTTCGCCTTGCCACCTCATATTGATGACGTGGCACTCCATACTCTTCAACACTGATATGTGCGAAGAATAGGTAGTGAACCTGTCGTTGGCTTGCAAGAAGTGATTCGACCGTGCTAATAGAGACATACAATTAATGCCTATTATCGGTAATTAATCCAAAATCGTTAAAGAAGTGTTTAGTGACATTGCCTATGTCTTTGCCACGTGGCACTTGAGGTTATGTTGACGCCTAGGGATATTGTATTGTGGCGCCATCACGCCACGTGGCACTCTGAACACTTGTGAGATTTTGAGATTCTGAGGATAAACTGACTTATTGAAGTGTCGTGGTGTGGAAACTAACAAGAAGTGATTTGATTGTGTTAATAGAGACATATAAATAATGCCTATTATCGGTAGTTGATTAAATATCGTTAAAGAAGTGTCTAGTGACATTGCCTTTGTCTCTTGCCATGTGGCATTTGAGGTTAGGTTGGCGCATAGTAATTTTGGCTTGTGGCGCCATCACGCCACGTGGCACTTTAGACTCATGTGAGATTTTGAAATTTTGATGGTAAACTGTCTTATTGAAGTGTTGTGGTGTGGAAATTAATAAAAAGTGATTCGACTGTGCTAATAGAGACATACAATTAATGCCTATTATCTGTAATTAATCAAAAATCGTTAAAGAAGTGTTTAGTGACATTGCCTATGTCTTTGCCGCGTGGCCCTTGAGGTTAGGTTGGCGACTAGGGATATCGTCTTGTGGCGCCACCACGCCACGTGGCACTCTAAACACTTGAGATTTTGAGATTTTGATGATAAACTGACTTATTGAAGTGTCGTGGTGTGAAAATTAACAAGAAGTGATTCGATTGCGTTAATAGAGACATCTAAAATGCCTATTATCGGTAATTGACTAAATATCGTTAAAGAAGTGTCTAGTGACATTGCCTCTGGCTCTGCCGCGTGACATTTGAGGTTAGGTTGACGCCTAGTAATTTTGTCTTGTGACGCCACCACGCCACGTGGCACTCTAAACTCTTGTGAGATTTTGAGATTTTGATGATATACTAACTTATTGAGTGTCGTGGTGTGGAAATTAACAAGAAGTGACTCGATTATATTAATAGAGACATATAAATAATGCCTATTATCGGTAATTGATTAAATATCGTTAAAGAAGTGTCTAGTGACATTGCCTTTGTCTATGCCGCGTGGCATTTGAGGTTAGGTTGACGCTTAGGGAGATTGTCTTGTGGCGCCACCACGTCAAGTGGCACTCAAGACATTTGCGAGAGTTTAATGAAAAACTGACTTATTGAAGTGTCGTGGTGTTGAACCAGAATAGCTAATTAAACTGAGGTTAATAAACAGTTAGTTATTGGCTATATTCTTGCTATATCCATAAAGAAGTGTTTGGTGACGCTGGCCGTGCCTGCCACGTGGCACTTGGCACTTGATGTACGACTCGTATTATCGAGGTATCGATATATCGTTTTAGAAAAGTACCAAACCATAGTAATTTCTTATAATCCTTGGTTTTAAACAATTAGAAAACGGAGAGTGTAAATTAGAGGGCAAACTATTGGTGAACTATTTAGATTTTTAGGGGTAGCGAAACTCTTAAAAACAATAAACCTATAACTAGTTCGTTGCCTGAATGAGGGTGTACATAACCTCACTTTAGATAGAAAGTGACAGTGCTTGGAAGATCCTCCTGAAGAATCTACAGTTAGTGCCCAGTGACATTTCGTGTGGCTTTACCAAGTGGCATCTGGTGCGCGATTCGTATCATCAAGATTTTTGAGAGATGATAGTTATTTCCCTGCCTGAATGAAGGTATATATAACCTCACTTCAGACGGAAAAGTGATAGTGTTTCGATAAGTCCCTTGGCGGACTTATAATTTGTGCCTAGTGTTTAGTGACATTGCCTGTGACTCTGCCGCATGGCACCCGTTAGGTTAGGTCAGGTTAGGTTAAAGTTTGGTCAGGTTAGGCCAGGTTAGGTTAGGCTTGCTCGTTCTGAAAATTCTGGGAGTTTCTTCTCTCAATATATCTGAGTTACCTCTGGTTCGAACCTGGGGAATTTCCCCTAGTGTACCTATAGCGCGTGCAATAAATCTACAGTATAGTTCTGAATGTAGGATCCATACACAAGACCTCGCGAAAACCAAAAGTTTTCCCTAGGGCGGGATCTATAGTGTGTGACGCGGAACATAATATACTCAAGATACGATCGACACATAAGATATTAGGACTATTCTATGAACTGACCAAAGCTGCATACCGGAAGTGCGAATTTTGATGGCTGCGCAGTAGAGATGGGTGACCCTACGTGGATGCGCACCGAGGGGATGTGGAACAGGGGGCATTACCCCCTCGGAGGGCACGACCGGAAGTGAGGTCTGCGCCGGATGCGCGGCGGACCTGGGACACCTATATTGCGGATACCTGAGAGGACATTACTCCTCGTGGTGCTGAAGGTGACGTCATTGGAACTTTGACTGGTCTAGGTTGAATGGAAGCCAGAGGGTGATACGGTAAGTGTTCTGAGCTATTAGAACACCCTTTATAGACACTAGAACAACGTTCGGGTTTTCTAACTAGGGTTTGGGGCTTTTCTGGAGAAACTAACTAGACCCTGGGGAATTTTTTAACAACTGAAGTTTCTAGTTTTGCATACTCAATACTTGGATTAGTAGAGGTGTACGGGCTCTTGGGGAGGGCTCGATGGTCTGGTAACAATCCCAGGCTGACCCGATGCCTTACCCCACCGGGAGCCTGTTAAGATATTACTTAGTGTGGAAATGTACAGCGCGGGATGCGGCTATGGTGACCCCCATATGATTGATGCATATGGTGGGCCGACCGACTGGATTAAATTGTGCCCCGTTTCTCTCGCTGTAGTTTAAATCTAGAGATAATCCTAGTGGGCGAGTACATAAGAAAGAAAATGTCTAGAAGTTTGGATATTCAGGAATATATGCATGCAATGGCCAGCAACCAAAACTCACCAGAAGAAATTTTTGGCTGGGCGGTACATAATCTCTACAAAATTGAAAATGAATTCCTGAGGAAAGGAAATTGCGAGTTAAGAAACAAAACACGCGCAACGATCGCACAGTTAAAACTATTATACGACTACGGACAACAAATGGGTTGGGCCAGATTATATTTAATTTATAGACTTAAGGTATTTGAAGCACGAGAGCATGATACGAATGCAGAGCTTAGTGTACTAAGAGGAATTACGCCAAATTATGAAGATGAGGGAAAAATTGACAAAGCGGAAGAATGTAACTCGCAGAGAAATCCCCAAGCTTGCGAGGATGACATGGAGCTGGAAATCATTATGGATACCAGAATGATTAAGGAGATCGATCTCTCGGAAGCTGCCCTGCGAGATATTAGCAGAAGACTCGAGGAAAAAAAGAACACCTTGTCTGACATTGAACAACGAATGAATGACGTGTCTACTCTATTAACATCACCTGGAGAATACTTGATACCGTCCCAGCAAGGAAAAGAACCAATGGAAATTCTTGGTTCTATTGGGTCTGAGTGGACCCAGGGTCTAGTAACACCCAACCACCCTAGAGATGGGGACACTCGAATTTTGTCCCCAAACAATGACAATATGGCTATGGACGATGACTCAGTAATAAACTTACGGCCACAGAGATCTCGGAGCCTCAGTGGCAGGCGTACCAGCCCTACGGTCCCTGGGGCGGGTATGTCTTCATCATACGTAGGGCCTGCTCTCTCCCTTCCGACGGGGGAGGAGCGTAAATTGGCTACCGTCGACGACAGAACAGAGGATAATGTCCTTAACATACTATCCACGGATTCCACTAGAACAGTGCAGGAGGACTTTGAAGCCGGTAGGCAATCTCTTCGAGAGGAAGAACTAAAAACTCCTAGTAGTAAGCGAAAGGCACGAAACTCCCCTGGTGCACCTTCGCCCGGTGACAAAGAGATAGGACAAATCTCACCAGTAATAGGGGAATCTAGGGAAATTACAATTAGGAAGCGGAAGACAAGGACAAAAAAGATTTGTCGAAGTACAGGTTATGCAACGAATTCGTTACTGGACTCATCCTTCACCGAGTCAATGGACGAAAGTAGGGGTAACAAGGGAGGAACACCCGAAGAGAAAGATGATAATATGGAAAGTACACCTAAACCGAGAAGAACAACCAGATTATCTAGGAAAACAGAAGATAGAGAAAAAATACAGGTCATCTCCAGTGACGAGGAAGACAGCCTGACAATTATATCACCTGCTAGCTCAATTAAAGAGACTCGAAACAAGAAAAATAGAAATAAAAATAAAACTAGAAGTATAACAATAAGAAAGGATAGTCTAGGGGAGGAGGGTTCCCTAGATTTAACTAGCGAGGACAGGATTAATGAAACAGAAAATATAGATAAACCACATGAAAGGGGGAAAGGACTAACCTATAAACTGCCTAACAAAATTTCTCAAAATAACAGGCAAAATAAGGTAGATTATGGACTCTGGACAACACACGAAGTAAAAGCTTTCGCAGTAAAACTAATAGAAGATATCGACACAGCTAGGATGAAATGTAGTAAGCTCCAAGGTGTAATAGATGGAGTTTTAAAGGACAGAATCACGGGCTTAAAGGATGTCGTAGAATGCCTGGTAGATAAAATCGAAGCACAAGGGGACATTAAACTACTACAGAAAGAAAGAATAGAAGCTGGCACAGAAAATAAACGACTTAAAAAGGACATTAATAAACTCGAACAGATTATTAACCAGAAGGATAAGGAGACAGAAGGAATAAAATTAATGTATGAAGAAATGGAAGAAAAATACATCCAGATGGAAAGTAACAGAAAGAAGGAAAGGAAATCACTAGATGGGAATCCCGTAGCTAGTAAAGAAGATACAAAGGTCAGGGACTTACTACAAGACACCTACGCGTTAGTAAAAGAAGACGAACCAGTTTTCAGACCTCCAATAAAAGGCGTCAGAAAACAACTGATAACCGGTAAAAAATTCAAACATCCAGAAACATTACCATTAACACTTCATGGGGGAATGGGAGTAGTAAGAGATACCCCTGAGATTGATTACACAGTTCCCATGGTGGCTGGGGATATGGATATAATAACCTCAACCAGAGAATATGCGAACGAGCAGAGAAGTGAACTGGGAACTCCAAACTCTGACAATGAAAAAGTTAATGAAATCAGTAAACAAATTAGAATGCTGAATGAAGAACGAAAATTCTTAACGCGAAAAAGAAAAGATAGAAATGAAGAAAACAAGAAGAAGCCTAGAATCATAGGGAATGTTCAACTCGTCCCACCTAGGCACACTTACAAACAAGGAATTACTAGGGACAACTCAAATAACCAGGAATTATCGGAGGACCACGACCCTTACATTGAAGAACAAACTAGGGACTATCTAAACACTCGGGAAACAGCTAGAAATAGACGTCCGAGTGACAAAGCAATTAGAAGGAACTCTAATAGAGGGGCAGACCCCAGGACCGGTATAAGAATAAGGAAACCACCAAAAAATGCGGTAGTAGCTATTCGAACACGTGACGAGACAATTAGCTATGCGGCCATACTCAGAAAAGCTAGACAGGAGGTATCGTTAGGGGAACTCGGAATCGAGACAACTAGGATCAAAAAGGGAATCAATGGCAATCTACTAATCGAAATCCCTGGCACCGAGGGAAAGGAAAAGGCCAAAATGCTCGCGGAAAAACTTCGGGAAAAATTAGGCGATGAGGAAGTTACTATCACCAGACCCACAGCTATGGGGGAAATTAGGATTACTGGAATAGACGAGTCAGTCACAGTCGAGGAAGTGAGGCACTTAATTACCGAAGCAGGAGGTTGTAATTATGACGAAGTAAGGATTAGCCCAATCAGACGAATGTATAATGGCATGGGCTCGGTCTGGATTCGATGCCCACTGATCTCTGCAAACACATTGGCCCAAACAGGGAAAATTAAGATTGGATGGACGGTAGCAAGAATTGAGCTCCTTGCCAAAAGACCTTTACAATGCTTCAAATGCTGGGAATTTGGGCATGCTAGGTTCTCATGCCGATCCCCGATTGACCGTAGCGGACATTGTTATAACTGCGGAATACCCGGACACACGGCTAAAATGTGTGAGAGAGAGGAACCAAGGTGCGTGATTTGCGCAGATAAAAACCACCAGGCGAATCATAGAATCGGATCTCGCTTTTGTAAAATGATAGCCCATACAGGACCAAGAAAACCACCATGGAAAACTGGAATATACGAAAGAAGAGAGGAAAAACCCCGAACTATAGGGAATTTTGCGACTCAAGAAGAAAACATGGAATACGAATACGATGAAACAAGAAAAGCAAGACAACAGAGAGAACAGGAAAGCGCAACAGGAACACATTGATCATCTCCTGACGCAACGTGTCTCATTCACTTTCACCTTTTATCACACACATAACTCGCACACACACACATTTCCATTCATTTCATTTTTCATTACTTTTGGACACGGGAAGGAACCATGAAAGTCCCCATGGCTATTTAGGAAGCTAACAAGCTAACAATAACATGACAATAAGAATATATATCTTCAAACAAGATGGAAAGCGGATGAAGAGTAGTCAACACTAACTGGGTCGACATCGGGGAAGAATGCAAAGCTGTCCCCCCGATGCCGGCAGTCAGAATGATGAGTACACCGTCAATTCTAGGGAGAGTTTTAGTCGGTAAACGGCAGATACTAGCCGGAGTCCGACAGTACCCTGGGAAATCCGCGCCCAGGGTCTGCGTAAGGCATTTCTCTTCCTTCCGAGCCGTACGGTAAAAAAAAAAAAAAAAAAAAGGTTAGGTTAGGTTAGGTTGGAGTACAGGGCCCCTCCGTGGACGAGCCACCTTGACGTGGTGGAGGGGCTTAAACCGCCCCCGGCCTCCGGGCCCATCGGGCCCCCCGCTTCGACACCTAGGTGTCGGGGGGGGCCCGGTGGGTCCTTCGGGACCCCACTTCGACACTTTCGTGTCGGGGGGGACCGGGGGTGGTGACGAAGAGCTCGTCATTGCACTTCCCTCCCCGGAAGGGGAGGAAGGGGGTTCCGCTCCCTCCGGGCGCCTTGGCCTGATGCGGATAGGGGATGGCAAACCCTGACTACAAATGCCCGGTTTGAGGACACCGATAAGGGTGGGATAACATCCCAATCCTCACTTTATTCCCCAACTCTTGTTCCTATCCCGAGATATCCTTTCTCTGCTTCTCACCCATCCCTACCTTCATCCCTTTTCCTCCCCATGGCCCTTTGGTTCCAACTCCTGGTGTGTGAATGTGTATGTGTGTGTGGCGCGTCTGGCGCATGTCCCTCCTTCCTCTTATCCCTGATCTCCTCTAGTCCCCCTTTAATACTTCGAGGTGGTTCCCCTCTACCAACAACCACTTCTGAAGAACCATGGAGCACGAAGAAAAAGGGAAAACGATTACGGCCGCAGTGGGCGTCGGAACCCACAGCGGACGGCACTGGGGGAGTGTGGACCCTGCTCCCCTTGGGTCGACATCCGACGAAGGGCCGACCACCGATTTGACGACGGGATCGGTGGAGAATGTGGTTACCGCCGCTCTTGAGAAGAATGCGGAGAAGATTGATGGAAGATCCTCACCAGCTGATATGATTCTCCGTGCTGGCGATGAGGAAGAAGTTCCATTACAGCAAAGGAAGTTAAGAAGCAGAAAGCCCACCGTGGAATTGGATGTGTCAACATCTTGGACTAAGATCGTCGAGGATGAAGCAATGGAAGTAGAAATTAGGCCAACTAATCGAGGCCTAAATCGAGCGTTGAGCCAGGAGAGCTTAGTCTCTATAAGCTCGGCAAAGTCAAGCAGAATCGATGCTCAAGGAGAAATGGATTCTAGTGGAAATGAAGCCCGGTCGCTGGTATCAGTAACCTCTATGGCTTCAGGATCCTCAAATAGAACCATGGCTAAGGCTACTAAGAGGAAACGTGCTGCTTCCAACATCACTCAAGCGGAGAAACGTTCTAAAGAGAACGATGCAATTGCAATACTAGACAGTGATGAGGAAGAACAGCTTACCACACTGTCTGGGAAAGCAACTTCGCAATTAACTCCCTTCTCAAGGATCTGGAGATACGCTTAAAGCAAAAACTTTCGAGGAACTAGCCCAAACAGCCTTTACTTGGCTACACGACATAGACATTTCCCGGAAGAAATGTTCAAATATGAAAGGCTCGGTGCATAAAGTGTTTAAAGACAGAGTATCATGGCTGGAGGAACTGATACAATGTCTGGTTGACAAAGGAGGATCAACTGGTGATCCTATTTTATATAAGATGAAGTTAAGAGAAGCTAGTGGGAGACTTAAAGCTAAAGAGCAAGAAGAAAACAAATGGAAGGAAGAGAGGAGAAATTTGGAAAGAGAAGTGGAAACTTTGTACAAAAGAATAGATGAATTGGAACTCATGGTTCATCAATTTAGTAGAGGAAAAGACTTTAATCTAGAAGAGTATAAGAAGGATAGTAAGTATTACCTGACCACATATCGAGCGTTTAGGCCTGCGATAAAGGGAGAAAGAAGGTTACTTATTGGTGAAGCTACCCTCACTAATAACTTACCTGGAAAAGACGCACCTATCTGCCTGCGGAGTAGTAGTAGAGGTCTTGGTGAGCCTGTCGATGATGGAAGTATGGGTATTCCTGGTCCTGGTCCTGGTATTGATCCGGGTCCTGGTCCTGGTTCTCCTGGTCCTGTCCATGGTCCTGGTCCTGGTCCGGTGGCCGCACCTAAAAAAGAAAGAGAAAAGAAACTAATATCAGGAAATGAAAAGGAAATTGAAAATATTAAAAAACAAATAAAACAACTTAGTTTGAGGAAAAAAGAATTACATAAAGAAAGAAAAGAAACTGTTCCGAAAGTTAAGGTTATCAGTAATATACAGCTTGTCCCGCCCAGGCAAACGGATTTAGCTAGGAAAGAAGATATGGAAAAGTCAGCGAATAAAGTGAAAGAGAAAGACAAACATGCAATAGTGGATACAAAGTCAGAAGAATGGACTACAGTTAATAGAAAAGAGAAAAAGAAACAGAAAAGAGGAAAGGACACGAGCCAAAGTCGGAAGAAAGACACGGTACACCCTGACAAAGGAGGAACCAGAATCACTGGGGGTAAACCGCGCCCTAGGAAGCTGCCTAAAACAGCAGCAGTTGCAATAAGAGGAAGAAATGAAAATGCCTCGTACGCTGACATCCTCAGGAAGGCTCGTTCTGAAATATCTTTAAGTGAGATTGGAGTAGAAAACACTAGAATTAAAAAGGGAATTGACGGTGCGGTAATAATAGAGATCCCTGGTCCAGAAGGACAAAATAGTGCGGACCGGCTAGCATCGAAATTAAAAGAAGTCTTAAAAGATGACGATGTAAACGTTACACGTTCCTCTATTAAAGCGGAAATACGTGTATTTGGATTCGACGACTCGGTAACTACAGAGGAAATCCGCAATACCATCGCGGAAAAGACAAATCGTACTCTGGAAGAGATTAGAATAAGCGCAATACGATGGATGTATAATGGACTTGGATCTGTATGGATTCAATGCCCTGCGGCTGCGGCAATCAAATTACTCAAGAAGGAAATCTGAAGCTAGGATGGACTATAGCTCGGACGGAACTCCTCCGAAAAAGGCCTCTTCAATGTTATAAATGTTGGGCGTACGGACACGTTAAATTCTCGTGCACGTCCAAAATCGATAGACATAGAATGTGCTACTAATGTGGCATGGAAGGTCACTCGATCAAGAATTGTTGCGCGGAAGTTCCCAGCTGTGCAATATGTAGAGATCAAAAGCTGCCTCATAGACACCGAGTGGGTGCTAAAGGTTGCAGCATGGAGCAATCGACAACAAGTGGCAAACCGCTGCCACGCATCAAGTTGACAGAGAGAAGAAAAGCGATTGGAATGCCGGGTCGGAGGCCGGAAAATATGAAAATAGAGGATGCGATTTAATATCACTCAATGCAACCTAAACCATGCATGGGGTGCTCCTAACTTGTTGCACCAACATATGCTGGAAAGACATATTATTTGCCTTAATATCGGAACCGGTTTGTATTCCTGTTGTTGATTGGCAAGGCTCAAGGAACGGAAAGGCTGCAATATGCTGGAAATCTAAAGATCTGGAGTATCAATGTAAATTGGATAAGCAGGGTACTGAGTATGTCATAATACAATATAACGATGTCTATTTGGTATCCTGTTATATTTCTCCTAATAGCACGTTGGTAGAATATAACCAATTCCTTGACGAATTGGAACGGATATTAGACGGTTGAGGTGCTGTAAGGTACTAATAGGTGGAGACTTCAACTCTAAATCCGAATACTGGGGCTCCAGTACTACGGATGCTAAAGGAGAATTGGTTGAAGAGTGGGCTGTCACGCATGGATTGGTGTTAGTTAACACAGGTACTACACCTACCTGTGTCAGATCGCAAGGAGAGTCTGTAATCGATCTCACTTGGGCTACTCCCAGTATGGTTAATCTGATAGCAAGATGGACTGTAGATGTTGAGTCCCTGATGCTGTCGGACCATAGATATATACAGATACAAATAGGAAAAAGTAGCTTACTATATACAAAGAAAAAAGAGGCTCAATCCACCATGCGTAATAAATATCCACGTTGGAGCTGGCGTAAAATGGACACTGATATGTTTGTCGAAGTCCTTGAGCTGAGCAACACAACTTGGAAGTTCCAAGAAGAGGACGATCCTAACGATGATGCAAATAAGATTGTATCTATGATATCTGATGCTGCGGACATGGCCACTAATCGGATTAAACACCCTGAAAGGGGGAAACAGGCATATTGATGGAGCCCTGCTCTACAAGAGCTACGTAAGGATTGTATACGAGCTAGACGAATATGGACGAAGGCTAAAGGCAAGGCTAAGAAAAAAAGAAATAGAGAGACGGAAAAAGAGTTGACAGAGAAAGACTATAAGACTAAAAGAGATATATTTACAAATGCTATTTACAAAGCCAAAGAGGAGGCATGGAATTCACTAATTGCCGAGATCGACAAGGACCAATGGAGTCTTCCATATAAACTTGTAATGGGGAAGCTGAGGAATTCCGCTTTGGGTTTGACAGCGACCCTGGGACGCAGTCACATTGGACAGAGTAATAAGCGATCTGTTCCCTAGAGATGAAATCCGCACTAGTGTACCCGTCACGCTGGAATGGAAGGACGAGTGGAATGTCACCTCACTGGAGATTTATCGAGTAGTTAACAAGAATAAAAGCAATAACAATGTTGCGCCTGGTCCTGATGGAATTGCACACGTGGCATGGAAAAGGATTCCTGACTCCTTTAGAAGTACGGTTGCAGAGTTGATGACGAAATGCCTGAAGAGTGGCATATTCCCGGATCAGTGGAAAGTCGCCAAACTTGTACTAATACCAAAAGGACAAGATAATGAGGATGGTATCCCTAAGGTTAGACCTATTTGCCTATTGGATGAAATAAGCAAAATTTTGGAAAAAGTTATTATGCTAAGAATACAAGAGTGGCTAAGGCACAATGAAGGAAAACTGTCCGCGAATCAATTTGGGTTCCGACCAAACCATTCAACCATTGATGCACTTAAAAAAGTGACTGGAGCTATAGAGGAAGAGATCGCGAATGGCGGCGTCGTTGTAGGCATTAACCTTGATATTAAAAATGCTTTCAACAGTCTTCCATGGTCTAAAATTAAATATACACTACTTAAGAAGAATTTTCCTAGATATATAAGGAGAATAATAACTAGTTATCTAAGCAATAGGTATATTGAATACATGATTGAAGATGGTACCATACACAAAGAGCAAGTATGCATGGGAGTCCCGCAAGGATCTGTTGTAGGGCCTTTTTTATGGAATATAACCTATGATGGTATACTGCGGGTAGACAAGTTACCGGACACGGAGGTTGTTTGCTACGCGGATGATACCATTATCACTGCGAGGGCAGATAACTTTGAATCTGCTAAAACGAAAGCAGTGATAATGGTGGAAAGAGTCCTGGAAAGGATTACATCATTAGTACTAGAAGTAGCACTACCAAAAACGCATGCTGTTGCGTTTTATCGTAGGAAAAAGAAGGCTCCTCCACCGAATTCTGTATAAGAATTAACGGAGTAGATATTAAGATCATGTCCGAAATGAAATATTTGGGAATCATGTTAGATTCCAAACTTACATACGAGGAACATATAAGATATGCTACAAAAAAGGCGAGTAAGGTATGCAAAGCATTATGTCGACTAATGCCAAATTTGAGAGGTCCGTGCGAGCGAAAAGGAAACTGTACGGGAACGTAGTGCAATTCATCGTGCTATATGGTTCCCTAATATGGGGAGAGAGACTGTCAAAGGTCAAAAGCCTCCAAAGACCATTGAGGCAGGTGCAGAGACTGGTCGCGGTACGGATCATCGCGAAGTATCGTACCGTTGCATACGACATAGCGATACTACTTGCCCGCACTCCACCGTGGACACTATTATCCGAAAAGTATATGGAAACCTACTGGCGCATCAAACAGCACATCTTAGATGGTACGCTGGATAGAGCAACGGAGAAACGAATTAGGAAAGAAGAAGATGACTCCCTGATGACGAAATGGAAAAATTCTATTCGACAAAGTCCTACTATCGCTGGTAGTAACAATCCAGCTAGAAGAGCCATATGTGAACATTTGGAAGAGTGGCTGAATAGAAATCATGGAGCAATTAACTATAGGGTGACACAAATGTTGAGTGGACATGGCTGTTTTCGAGCATTCCTCCACAAAATCGGTAAAGAGGACAACAGTAATTGCTTACAATGTGTGGGATCGTCTTCTTGGAATGCAAAGGAGGATACAGCTAACCACACCATGGTAGAGTGCCTAGCTTGGCATGCTGAGAGAGAGCAGCTCCTAGCTACGATGAAATGCCAACTTACCTGGAGGAATATTATCTCTGAAATATGTCAAAACAAAGATAAATGGAAAAGTGTAAATAGTTACGTGCAAACTGTAATAAAACAAAGGAAGAGCTCGAGAGAATTAGGGAAAGATAGAGACATACTAATGATCGAGGAATAGATTAGAGAAAGAGCAACGTATAAACATAATAGTACACATACATACATACATACATACACACATACACACACCACACACACACACCACATACATGCACTTACCTATCTACTTACCTACATACTTACCTACATACTTACCTAACTAGAGATGGACTTTATTTATGTACATTTATGTATATATATCTACTTACTTACTTAAGACAAATGTATATATATACTTATCTATATACTTACCTAGAGATGGACTACATTTAGGACATAGGATAATTATTGGCTGAGGAGGACAGAAAGGAGAAAGAGGAGAAGCACATGGTGCTGGGTGTAGAGAAATGGAGAAGTAATGCAGTGACAGTTCCCCCATTTCTCTGAGGATAACCACAAGGAGGTCTGCATTGCAGGTCGGGGGGTGGTTTTAGCTGGTAGTCGGGAGAGGAATTATCTCTCACGGAGTCCAGCAGTACCCATGGGGCTGGACCCCCATGGGTCTGCGTCAATGCATTTCCACCTCCCTCCCCGTATGGTAAAAAAAAAAAAAAAAGTCGCCGTGGCGGACACCATGAGAAGGGGGGGGGGATTCCGCTCCCTCTGGGCCTAGGGCCTAATGCGGATAGGGGAAGGAAAACCCTGATTACAAACCCGGCACAATGGGGCTGGTTACGGGTGGAAGAACACCCAGCCCATTCTTTCTTCCCGCCTATCCTATACTTTCCATCCTTCTTCCTTGACCCATTGTCCCCCGGTTAGGTTTCCCATTCTTCTTTCTTCGGGGTGGCGCCCGCTTTAAAATAGCACGGTACCCTTGTGGGTACAGATGGAGCCCAGCGACTCCATAGAGACGAGGTCTGCTGCCGCGGGCCAGTCTCGTTCGCTGGAAGGGGTTGGCGGCCCTGACTTCAATCGCCCAGTGGCACGGCACTGCAGGGGGAGCCTAGCTCTCCGCCCGTGACTTGAACGGGTGCTCCCGTGGGATGAGGTGGCAGATCGGTGGGTGCTCCCGCCGTGAAGCGTCCCTCAGTGGGGAAAAGTGGGAGCCGGTCGGGTCCCTCGCCCGAAGGACTGGATGGGTGACTCAGTCACCCGCCGGGGCAGAGGCGAGGATCAACCCGATCCCAGTGACTCCCACGTGTGAATGTGAGTGTGTGCGCGCGCGCGCGCGCGCGCGTGTGTGTGTGTGTGTGTGTGTGTGTGTGTGTGTGTGTGCGTGTGTGTGTGTGAATAATCTCTTATTTATTTTCAGGTTTTATTTTCAGGTTTTCTCTTCTTTCCCTTTCCTTTCCCTTCGGGGATAGTCAGAATACAGCCGAAACTTTCTCGACAGCCGTGAATCGGACTTGTCTTGAGGAGGAGAATCGGCAACACAGCATAGCCACGAGTCGGTGCCAGCTCTGCTGGCCAAATGGCTCCTATGTGGTACTAACAGAATGCCCCTAAAAACGGCATTCTTCCCTTCCTTTTCCTTTTTCCTTCTCCCTTCGGGGATCAGTCAGCACACAGCCGAAAACTTTCTCGACAACCGAAAACCGGACTCGTCTTGAGGAGCCGAAGGCCTCTCGACAGCCGTGAATCGGACTTGTCTTGAGGAGAATCGGCAGCACTGCATAGCCACGAGTCGGTGTCAGCTCTGCTGACCAAATGGCTCTTATGTGGCACTAACAAAATGCCCTTAAAAACGGCATTCTTTCCCTTATTTCCTTTTTCCTTCTCCCTTCGGGGATAGTCAGCATATAGCCGAAAACTTTCTCGACAACCGAAAACCGGACTCGTCTTGAGGAGCCGAAGGCTTCTCGACAGCCGTGAATCGGACTTGTCTTGAGGAGAATCGGCAGCACTGCAGAGCCACGAGTCGGTGTCAGCTCTGCTGACCAAATGGCTCTTATGTGGCGATAAAGGAATGCCCCTAAAAACGGCATTCTTTCCCTTTCTCTTTCCCTTTTCTCCTCCCTTTCTTCTCCCTTGAGGATGTCATCGGATCACAGCCGAAAACTTCTCGACAGCCGGAAATCGGACTCGTCTTGAGGAGAATCGGCTTCCTTCGGAATTTTTCGGGTTCGGTTGTGCCGTCGGTGGCTCGTCGATAGGCGTCGTTAGGTCGTCGTCGTCGTCGTGGTCGCTTGCGTCGCGGTCGGTCCGCAGAGGTCTGAAGACCAAGGTGTAGGAACCGTGCTTAGGGTCTGCATGGTCGCGTAGACGCAAAATGTCGCGATCGCTAACGGTCCGTCCCGGGATACCTGCCGTCCTCCCGGCGTATTTAGGCTTAGCGGCGTAAAGGTGGCTCTACGTCGGCCGACCACCTCTTCCACCATACTCGTGGGACTAATATGGGTATCAAAATAAAATTTCTGACGTAGTGAGGAGAAGTGCCCGCCTGGCCGACCGCTTTCGGTCTGGCGCGGCCGCGATTAGGGAAGCGCGGGGTNTATCTGTGTCGGTATAATAATCTTACATTTATCACGATACAGAGGAGACATGTACTCGTGATGAAATTCATACAAACATGTCTTGGATATGTCGAGTATGCACATACCCACGTAAATCGGCTTGTAGAATTTCACCTCGAGTTTACGCAATTCCACAGCGATTAAATTTTCTGAAAAAAACGCTTCTGCTGTAGAAATTTGGTTTCGCGATCATCGCTTCTGCACCGTACTGGCCATCCCATATTGTTAATAATTTTACATCTACACGATTACGCACATTTTCCATCGTTTTACCAAACACAGCATTATTTATTAATTTATATAAATTTTTTTCGAAATCATTTTTAGCCAATGTTCTGAAATGTGTATTTAATTCTATGTAATTTCGAAGCCATGGAGATTGCGTAAATTGTAATACGCGATGTATTTTTGTTACACGAAGGCCGTGACGCGTACACTGCTGTAGGTTACGGTAGTATATCACGTAACGCTTCTTATCGTATAATGTTGCAAGCAGTTTGAATTCCCGCTTACCGGGCGGCTTGTTGGACAAAACGGTAGGTCAATGTGCGTATCGTGAAGATGTCGCGGGTATTCGAGATCGACTTCGAGGATATAGCCTGTAGGGGAATCTAGCGCGATAGATGACGCGTCAAAATTTGACACGTCGTCGACCCATCGAAAATCGGCATAGCGCAACGGTTGACACATTGCCCATCCGTATAAATTATTAACGTCAAAATACATCAAGTACGACGATGGTTTCGATGGATCGTACGACTCCATGTACTTGTTATTAGCGCGAGCGTATCTGTTGGAACATTGACTTAGACCACCGCGTATACCACGTTCGATGAACATAACCATGTCGATATCCGTAAGCAGCTCGAACTAATCTTTGTATGTTTCAACATGGCGTCCCACGTGTATCCGGGGAGAGTATAGTAATACGCGGGGTCGAGTCCGTAACTTTGGATACATTTATCTCGAAAGTTTTCGAAAATGTCGGCTAATAATAAGACATCAATTTTGAGGTACAAGTCGCTATATTTACCCAGCGTCCGAATGGAGAACCGCGTCCAGACGTTCTCGGCGTGTGCGTAATCGCTCTCGGATACAGTTTCACCGGTCAAGGAACTGTAAAACGGTTCGCGCGGTAGTAAGCACATATCGTGCAACCTGTCAATGGAATCGATGTATTCTTATGGAAATACACCTTTTCGCGTTAACAAATTGAAATTTTCGGCAGATAAATTTTGAAATTCCGATTTAAAAATTTTGAGTTTATCTTTGCCAAAAATGATGCCAATTTATCGAGACTCGATGCGAGAAATTTGTATGAATCGATGAAACGTAATTTTATTTGATTTTTTGATTCTTCTTTAAAATCAACACTTTTAGTAAATGAAATATATTTTTCCTTGGTTATCGGCAATAACTCGATTTTCCCTTCGAACGCTGTGGCTATTTCCTCGATGATAAAATGAGAATCGTAACCGGATAAATTATGAAAAACTATCGGAATGCAAAAAAGAATCTTTATAATTTAGATTACAATTTGAATGTGCAGGACCTCTGTACCGTCCGGTCAGATGGCAATGATCGCGAACGCGTGTATCGTTTTGCGCGAGCGGTTTTTCGCATATGTGACATTGAGTAACGTGATAAAATTTTTTCCGTTCTTTGAACGTCAAATCTACCATGGGGACATTTGTTTTTAAAATATTTTTTACGCGTAATGCCAAATTTTTAAGATCTTTAACGAACCATGCTATACAATCGGCGCTACGACGCGAATGATACGCCGATAAAGATTTGTCGAACGAGCAATGTAATACATAGTAAGCTATGCTAAATACTTGATGATGATGTTGATATAATTTCTCTTCTTCCTTCTTGGCCAGGACGCATTCCAAGTCGGCGTACACGACGAATGGAAGCCGCTCCTTTCGATTAGGGTTGCTGAATTCGAGCCACTTGTCCTTGTCGCTCGGCAATCGGACAGCGCAGTCGTTTAGCTTTCCACAGTCGACCGTATGCGACTGCAACTTGTCGTCCGAACCAAAATAATGTAGACATCTGTAAAAAGAAAAATTTTAATTAAGATTTATGTAACAAAGTGTATAACCTATAATTATTCAAATAATATAAAATAAACTTATCGATCGCAGATAAATTTCTTGTGATCTTTTTTGCTCAGTTGCGAGCTCACTAGTCGGGATAGATTCTTGATCCACGCGAAATGTCCCACGTTGTTGTTACCGTCTTCCACGTATAGCAGATTCACATGCTTGTCCCGTTTCTGCTGCGAAAGACGTATCGGAACAATGTTCTTGTCTTCGATGTCGTACACATTTATGGAAATGTCATTTGTAAGTTCAAACTTTTTAATTTGATTTACAGTCACTGGAAACTCAATGTCCCGGAGATTCAACACTGTCGCGTAATGCGGGTACGATGATTCCTGTTCCGCGTGACTTTCGGCGGGATACAGAGCGGCGACCACTGCCCACGCGAAACATGCATTGTCCTTTGATTGCACGTTAATCACCGCTCTCTTCATCATAATATCCCGCGGTAACTTGATGTGACATCCCGCGTGCATGGGATTGTATTTGTTAATATTTACAATCAAGTTCAGTATTCGCGACAAAGCCCACCCGCTATCGCGTTCCTGAAATTCTTCCAGAGACGCTAGGGTGGACTCGATAACGCGCTGTTCGTACCACTCGCGTAAATTGGACGTGCGAAAGAGTTCATGGTTTCTTGTATTCACACTTTTATTCGCATGTTTATCTCCGGCCACAAATTCACCATTGAATATTGTGTTCACTTTTACACTGCTGTGTTTTTCTAGAGCGTCCTGCACATGTTCCAACACGATGTCTTTGGCATCTTCGAGAAATTGGCGCGGTTCGATGTGATTATAATTTATCACCGCACCAGTTGATACGCGACTCTCGAACGCGGTATCGATCTCTCGCCAAACGAGTCTTTCCGCGTTATTGTCATCGCTGTAATCACCACCACTGGGAATAAATCTTCTCTGCAATCGAGTTTTTGCACCTTCGAGCTGCGCGATTTTAGCTGCCAGAGAATGTCTCTTTCCGATCGAGAGTCGCGGACGCTTAACACGACTGCGTTCTTCGAACTCTTTGATCAATTCCTCGCAACGCTGCAGCCATGCAAAATACTCGCCTAAGGTGGCAATTTGGCGAGATCGCTCTATCAGATCGCCTTCAGTCTGCTCGATGTTTTCCATTTTATGTATTATCACACAATATATATATACAGGGCGATCCCGAAAAACCTTCCGTCTTTAAAATGACGTATTCCTGACACTATTCTAAGACAATTTTTTCTTTACCAAAATTTGATTTGAAGCGTAGTTTTTGAGTTATAAGCAAAAATAGTTAGTAAATCACGCGTCGGGTACAGGAGGCAGGCAGGGGCGGCCCGGCGCGCCGCGAGCGCGGGCGCAGCTGATCGCCCGACAGGCGATTACCACTGCATGAGTCACTAACTATTTTATCTTATAACATAAAGTTATGCTTTAAATAAAATTTTGATAAAGAAGAAAATGTCTTAGAATTACATCAGGAATATGTATTCCTTAAAATAATGTTAATTATTAAAAGTTATTCCGGATCGCCGACCGTCGAATGCTGTAATCAGCTGATTGCTACACGCGATGTGTGTATGGCGGAGTGTGTACGTAAGAGAGAGAGAGAGAGAGAGAGAGAGAGAGATTGCGTGGCGCGTGCAAGTCGTTTATTGTTAGATGTCGCGTGTCGCGTTTCTGGCAACACATAACCCTCGTGGTCGCGCAGTCTCCGCGCTTCGCGTCGAGTCATGTGTTCTCTCGCATTCGCGTTTCTTTTAAAGTAATTTTTAGTCTCGATAAAACGATGTAAATCGAATGAATAATAAACAGAATAATAAACTCGTTATCGCGTAATCTGTGTTAATCGAGTGTAAGAGTGTTTCGAAGTGAGAAAGTTTCGATGTGTCGCGCATCTCTAACAATCAGCGGTGCAGCGATCTAATAACCGTGCAGCAGTTACAACAATACGTAGCATCAAGATTCGCTACGCTGCTACAAGCTGAGTGAGCAATCTCTCTCTCTCTCTCTCTCTCTCTCTTTCTCTCTCTCTTTTACGCACACACTCTGCCATACACAGATCGCGTGTAGCAATCAGCTGATTACAGCATTCGACGGTCGGCGATCCGGAATAACTTTTAATAATTAACATTATTTTAAGGAATACATATTCCTGATGTAATTCTAAGACATTTTCTTCTTTATCAAAATTTTATTTAAAGCATAACTTTATGTTATAAGATAAAATAGTTAGTGACTCATGCAGTGGTAATCGCCTGTCGGGCGATCAGCTGCTCCCGCGCTCGCGGCGCGCCGGGCCGCCCCTGCCTGCCTCCTGTACCCGACGCGTGATTTACTAACTTTTTTTGCTTATAACTCAAAAACTACGCTTCAAATCAAATTTTGGTAAAGAAAAAATTGTCTTAGAATAGTGTCAGGAATACGTCATTTTAAAGACGGAAGGTTTTTCGGGATCGCCCTGTATATATATATATATATATATATATATATATATATATATATATATGTATATATATATATATATATATATATCACACTTTCTAACAGAACACTATCTTTTTTCTGACAAAACACTTTCCGAGAGAACACTACTTTTTGCTACCGACGTGTCGATGCGTTTTCAAATGACGTACTATGATCTGCTGCGCTTCGATTCTTCTTATATTCGACCAACAAGCTTTCAGAGACTGTTGGGGACACAAAAGAAAATTTTCTTGCAAATGTACCTAGGATCGTAGAAAAAATGCGCTATTATATTACACAGATTGCTTGAAAAGGTTGGACTGAAATATCTCAAAAATGTAAGTTTATGAAATAAAATCATAAAATATGTATAAGGGTACAAAAGGTTTTAGAATATACCATTTGTATAAAAGAATTATACAAGGTTTTCTATAGTATCCCATTTGCAAAAAAAAATTTCTTTGTGTCCCCGATAATCTCTGAAAGCTTGTCCGCTTAATCTCTATTGTTTATACGTCGAACGAGAAAAAAACCTGGAATTATCTATTACGAGTGTACCTCGAGAGGACAAAGCAGCCGAACATCGGCGCTGATATGTAAACGAGGGAGACACCTCCGATTAGTCAATCAATGCCAATTGTGTCCAATTGTATTGTGTCTAATCGAGTAATCCCCATACAAAGCAGCCGATCATTAGCGCTATTAAAATTTTTCCTTAAAAAATAAAATTTTTCCTTAAAAATAAAATAAAATAAAAGAACAAAAAAAGGATTAGCCCCAAAATCCTTTTCAAAATACAATAAAATAAAATAAAATAAAATAAAAGAACAAAAAAAAAGGATTAGCCCCAAAATCTTTTTCAAAATACAATAAAATAAAATAAAAGAACAAAAAAAAAGATTAGCCCCAAAATCTTTTTCAAAATACAATAAAATAAAATAAAAGAACAAAAAAAAAAGATTAGCCCCAAAATCTTTTTCAAAATACAATAAAATAAAATAAAAGAGCAAAAAAAAGGATTAGACCCAAAATCCTTTTCAAAAGAATACCGCTCTTTTGTTTACGCTTGTCATTCAACGTGAGCTCCCCCCTCCAACCCCCGCCTGACGTCATACCCCCGCTGAGATCCTCTCGCACCTCACCTCCCTGAGAGGACCTGGGTTAGAACCGGCCTACTACATCTACTTAGCGCAAATGAAGAATCGGCCGCAGCCCGAGCCAGCAGTCGGCGGGTACGTCGATTACGGCGATATCGAAGTCGCTTAGCGTGGGCTCTAGCGGATTTCTTCGTGGGTTCCACTAGAGAAACGATTATTATAAGTAAAGGAAGTAGACGGGGGAGGGGGAGGAACTTTGAAGATAAAAGAAAAGACTTACTATTTGCGAAAGGCGATTACCAATGGAGAATATAGTCGTAATGGCTGCTGGGTCCCCTTTTCGTGTCGAACACGAGGCGGTGTTCTGGGTTGACTCGTTATGTGTATAGCTGACAGGAACGACCGAATATTCGCACTGACTCTATATGAAGGTTGATATGTCTCAAAACTTTTGAGATACTGAGTACGTATATGAACGCGTGAGTCAATGAATGAATGATTAATGATTGACTGAACAAATTTTTCTGACAAGTGTTGTTCGAAGTTCGCGCTTATATATCGTTTTGGATTACCCTCTCCTAGCGTGAGGAATAAGGGAGGTTGACGAATAGAAATCTTTGTTAGATTTCCATGGTCTCCTCTCTGCCCCTACTTATGAGCATTTTAGAACAAATGTAGCAAATCAGGATTTTATTACGTTCGTTCTCGAATAGGAGAGCATCTTCCAAAACGGGGGATTTAGGATTCTCAGTATCGCACGAGGGATGACTGTTACTACCCTCTTGCGATATTCGGTCACTCACGTTTTATGGTTAGTTTCCTTTATTTTTTGATTTTATGAGTTTTTAAGAAAATATCAAATTTGTTTGACTGAATGCCGTTTTATTTAACCGGATGCTACTTTTATAGCCCGTTAACATCCGATTGTTATTTTAGGATATGTACTTAGCATCCCGCTTTAATCTAGCTATTATTATTGGCTCTGGAAATCGTGTACGTGTGCACCGGATACGGGAAAGAAAAGAATCGTAACATCCGATATCCGATCACTCGCGTTTTATGATTAGTTTCCTTTATTTTTTTGATTTTGAGTTTTAAGAAAATATCAAATTTGTTTGACTGAATGCCGCTTTATTTAGCCGGATGCTACTTTTATAGCCCGTTAATATCCGATTGTTATTTTAGGGCATGTACTGAGAATCCTGCTTTAATTTAGCTATTATTATCGGCTCTGGAAATCGTGCACGTGTGCACCGGATACGGGAAAGAAAAGAATCGTGAATTCCCCTGGACGTAACACCCCCGGCGTTAGACAAATGTTGGGGATGTAAGACACAACATTTGCAGATGAAATTGTTTCGATTCTTGCCATTGAATTTTGTAACTTAATACTTGGGTGTCTCTTCGGAGTCGTGCCTGTCGCTATTGTGTGTGTGTATTTATGTTATTAATACGCTACTAATTCTATTATTAAGATCGTTGCGCTATCGATTTTATAATGCGAAAGTGGAACTTCATTTTGTTATTATTATTGATACTTTTGTCGCTTCTTAGCAAAAAAAAGGAAAAGAAAAAGAGAGAAAAAAAAATTTTCTCGTTTCTTTTCTTATAATTTTAACTACCTGATCATCAGTAGCAAGACAATGCCAGGCTCTCGGGCCGGGTTTGATGTAGGGTCTCCTTTTTTTTTATTCTTCTACCCATCTGGTGGTCACAGGGCGTCCCCATCCTAAGTACGTCATGTCAACGTATAGATATTCTTCCAGGCATGCCCATGCGGGGCTGACTCGTAATATAATGATGCTACAGATCGTACAAGTTGTTTGATGGTCGGCTGAGCTTTTATGGACCAAACTATGTGGTGGTATTAACATGTACTGTTGTCTGTAGTCCGGTGGTATTGCCACAAAGCATTCCTTGCAAACCTTATGATAATTGATGACATCTTGAAAAACGTCGTCTCTTGTTATGGTGACGCATCGGAATTCAACTAGGTTGCTATAATCATTGTGATTTGTTCTTCGCCCGTCAAGGAATTGCATTTGGGGGGGGGGCCGCGAAGAAAAAGGTGGGAGGGTAATAACTGGCTTTCCTGATGATCAAGCGATATTCATTAATGAGAGAAAAGCGGTTCCACTTTCGCGCTCCTTAGAGTGCTAAAAGAAAAGAATATCAGTCTTATGTAATACTTATATTCTAACATTTATAATTTTTGTATAGTATGTATTTATGTGTTTGTATATATATAATCGTTCTTTTTTCTGTTGAATATAAATATTCTACTTGAGTAAATACAAAAATTATTTTTTTTTTTTTTTTTTTTCGACTAACATAAGAATGATTATATGAAGAGACACGGTAGTGTCTTGTGCTAAGTCCCGCGTAAGCAACAAGACGCGCCGTGTATCTTTACGCGAGTCGGATAGTTGAAGATGTTCGAGATTATCATATTGAAATAATCGCTGAACGGATCGAGTTCTTATTAGTTAAGTGTCTTTATTTTTGCTCTACGTGCATCGTGAACAGCAATATTATGATCCAAAGTCGAAATATGAAAAATTTTCATTAAGAAACGTCTCCTTGGTCATCGTCGCCCAAGTCCCCAATGCGCAAGCGTAAAAAGTTGTACGTTTGCCGCATTCGACGTAAGATTGCGCTAGCGGCGCTCCGTGATGTTAAGACTATTATATACAGGGTCCCATTTTAATCGATGGATCCAAATTTCTCCTAAACTACGTCAGTTACAAAAAAATGTTTCAGACAAAAGTTGTATGGCTTGAAGGGGAACATAAGGTGGTGTCATTGGTTTGACATTGAAAAGTCACCTGAAGGTTACGTGAAGATCATATCCAACTTTTTAAATGGGACTTCCTATATGCTTTTGCATATTTTTTTAGTTCATCTCGAGAGCTTTCCGAAATACTATAATTAAGTTAATTTTCATTAAGTAGTTTTCGAGTTATGAGACTTGAAATCATTTCTTAATTTTACATAAGTCGTAAAATATCTAGTAAAATATTCATTTTTCGATTATCTTATCTTAATACTTTTATACTTAATACTTTTATTTTAATACTTTTACGTACAAAATAATAAGCAGAATCAAATGGTATAAAGAAAACATACAGTTGTTTAAGAAAAAAATATGGAATTGTTAATTGCAAATTACATATTTTTTTCCTCGGAACAGTTATATGTTTTCTTTACACCCCAATTGATTCCTCTTATTATTTTGTACACAATAGAATTAAGATAAGTAAAGCAAAAAATGAATATTTTACTAGATATTTTACGACTTATGTAAAATTAAGAAATGATTTCAAGCCTCATAACTCGAAAACTACTTAATGAAAACTAACTTAATTATAGTGTTTTGGAAAGCTCTCGAGATGAACTATAAGAATATGTAAAAGCATATAGGGTGTCCTATTTAAAAAATTGGATGTGATCTTCACGTAACCTTTAGGTGACTCTTCAATGTCAAACCAATGACACCACCTTATATCCCCCTTCAAGCTATACAACTTTTGTCTGAAACATTTTTTTGTAGCTGGCGTAGTTTAGGAGAAATTTGGATCCATCGATAAAAATGGGACACCTTATATACAGGTTGCCCTAGACCACATGTACACCCCTTTTCTTTCAAAAACTAAGCATTTTAGAGAAAAATGTTTTCGATAAAAATTGTATGGTTTTGAGGGGAACATAAGATGGTGTCATTGGTTTGACCTTGGATGGCATCGTTAAGGTCAGGTCAAGGACACCTTTAATTTCTTAAATGGAATCACCTATTTTTTATTGCATATTCTTATAGCTTATGTCGAGAGCTTTCCAAAACACTATAATAAAGTATTTTTTCATTGAGTACTTTTCGATTTATAAAACTTAAAATAAAATCTTAATTTTACATAAACTATAAAATATCTAGTATAATATTTATTTCTCGATTATCTTACCTTAATACTTTTATGTACAAAATAATGAGAGGAATCAATTAGTGTAAAAAAAAACACAGTTGTTTTTAAGAAAAAATATGTAATTGTTAATTGCTAATTACATATTTTTTCTTCGGAACAATTATGTGTTTTTTTTAGACCAATTGATTCCTTTCATTATTTTGTACATAAAAGTATTAAGGTAAGATAATCGAGAAATAAATATTTTACTAGATATTTTATAGTTTATGTAAAATTAAGATATTATTTTAAACCTTATAAATCGAAAAGTATTCAATGAAAAAATACTTTATTATAGTGTTTTGGAAAGCTCTCGACATAAGCTATAAGAATATGCCATAAAAAATAGGTGATTCCATTTAAGAAATTAAAGGTGTCCTTGACCTGACCTTAACGATGCCATCCAAGGTCAAACCAATGACACCATCTTATGTTCCCCTCAAAACCATACAATTTTTGTCTAAAACGTTTTTCTCTAAAATGCTTAGTTTTTGAAAGAAAAGGGGTGTACGGGTGGTCTAGGACACCCTGTATACAAGGTGTCCCATTTTAATCGATGGATCCAAATTTCTCCTAAACTACGCCAGCTACAAAAAAATGTTTCAGACAAAAGTTGTATGGCTTGAAGGGGAACATAAGGTGGTGTCATTGGTTTGACATTGAAGAGTCACCTAAAGGTTACTTGGAGATCACATCCAATTTTTTAAATAGGACACCCTATATGCTTTTACATATTCTTATAGTTCATCTCGAGAGCTTTCCAAAACACTATAATTAAGTTAGTTTTCATTAAGTAGTTTTCGAGTTATGAGGCTTGAAATCATTTCTTAATTTTACATAAGTCGTAAAATATCTAGTAAAATATTCATTTTTTGCTTTACTTATCTTAATTCTATTGTGTACAAAATAATAAGAGGAATCAATTGGGGTGTAAAAAAAACATATAACTGTTCCGAGGAAAAAAATATGTAATTTGCAATTAACAATTCCATATTTTTTCTTAAACAACTGTATGTTTTCTTTACACCATTTGATTCTGCTTATTATTTTGTACGTAAAAGTATTAAGATAAAAGTATTAAGTATAAAAGTATTAAGATAAGATAATCGAAAAATGAATATTTTACTAGATATTTTACGACTTATGTAAAATTAAGAAATGATTTCAAGTCTCATAACTTGAAAACTACTTAATAAAAATTAACTTAATTATAGTATTTCGGAAAGCTCTCGAGATGAACTAAAAAAATATGCAAAAGCATATAGGAAGTCCCATTTAAAAAGTTGGATGTGATCTTCACGTAACCTTCAGGTGACTTTTCAATGCCAAACCAATGACACCACTTTATGTTCCCCTTCAAGCCATACAACTTTTGTCTGAAACATTTTTTTGTAGCTGATGTAGTTTAGGAGAAATTTGGATTCATCGATTAAAATGAGACACCCTGTATATAATAGTCTTAACATCACGGAGCGCCGCTAGCGCAATCTTACGTCGAATGCGGCAAACGTACAACTTTTTACACTTGCGCATTGGGGACTTGGGCGACGATGACCAAGGAGACGTTTCTTAATGAAAATTTTTCATATTTCGACTTTGGATCATAATATTGCTGTTCACGATGCACGTAGAGCAAAAATAAAGACACTTTTCTTATATAAATCAACCTCAAGCTATCCATTAAGCCTAATAAGAACTCGATCCGTTCAGCGATTATTTCAATATGATAATCTCGAACATCTCCAACTATCCGACTCGCGTAATGATACACGGCGCGTCTTGTTGCTTACGCGGGACTTAGCACAAGACACTACCGTGTCTCTTGATTTGTTTCAAACGTACGGTACCTAAGTGGCAAGAATTCTCCGCCACTTGTATTTTCTCCTCTTCCACGCGTGATTCTACTTTTTTCGAACCCGCGCGAATTTCATTTTTCACGCATGATTTTATTTTTTCCGAACCCGCGCGAATTTCTTTCTTCACGCGTGATTCTACTTTTTTCAAACCCGCGCGAATTTTTAATTTTTCATCGCCGTCGCGATTGGTCGCGTTATCGACGATTTCGTTTTTCTCGTCTCCGTCGCGTTCACTCGCGATTTTAACGATTTTTTTATTTTTGCCTCCTTCGCGTTCCGTCGCGATTTTTACAATTTTTGAATTCTCGCCTCCGGCGCGTTCACTCGCAACTTTGACGATTTTAGAATTCTCGTCTCCGTCGCGTTCATTCGCAACTTTGACGATCTTTTTATTTTCGCCTCCATCGCGTTCCTTCGCGATTTTGACGACTTTTGATTTTTTAAGCTTTCCGTCGGCACGAATTTTGTCAAATTTTTCGCGCGTCGCGGACTTGCTAAATTTTTCGACGGTCGCTTTAGCCGTAGCTCGCGCCGTCTGTCTCGTTTGGTTAGCCGTCGCGATATTTTCGCCGTCGGCTGAATTTTCCGCGCGAATTTTTCCACGCGAATCCGTCAATTTTTTGTCGGTTTTTTCGATCTTTCTTCATCCTTTTCTTCGGCGAATCGCGAACCGACTTATTTTCGACGGACGTTTCGGCCGCGTCCACGCTTTCCGAAATTTCTTCCGGTTTCGCGGATTTGGTCGTTTTAGCGAATCTCGTCGCGTTCACCGCGTCTCGCTTCGCTTTGTTTTGATTAATCACCCGTTTTGGCTTCGTTCTCAACGCCGCCAATTTCGGGCAATTTTCTTCCTCCTCTGACTCGCTTCCGGCGGAATCGTCTTCCTCCGCTTGCGTTTTGACAGCCGCTAATTCGTTTCGCCGGATCGAAAAGGCTTTTCCTGACGCTGATTTGCCCGTTTCGCGGACGCGTCGTTATTCTGCTTTCCTTGTTTGTCCGGGTTTTCAGAATTATTTTTATTTTTATTCGCGTTTTTTTCGCTGTCTTTTTTATACGCGCATTCGGATTCATCCGTCTTTGATTTTACGTCCCGCTGATTATTGGCCTTGGCGTTGTTAGTCGCCGTAACGCTTTTATTTTTATTCCACGATTTTTTTTCGGAACCTTCGCGTTTCTCGCTCGCGGAATTCTTCGACTTCGCGGACGCGATCTGACGATCTTTCTCTAATTTCTTCTGACGCTCTCGTTCGATCTCGAGCTCGTCAAGAAGAGTCACAAATTCTTCGACGTCTTTGACGGTCGTAGGCCTCACTTCGCGCGATACCCCGTGTCCGAAATGACGTTTCACGCTACGGATCAATTCGTGATCCGACATCGGCGGATTCAGGTATTTCGCCTGTTTAATCACGTTGAGCGCGTATTCCGCCATGGTTTCGCCTTGATTCGCGACGAATTTACCCGTGTAAATTTCTTCTCTGAAACGCGCTTGATGCTCGTCGCCCCAGAAATGTTTCACGAATTTATCACGCGCCTCGGCAAAAGTTTCCGGCTCATTCACTTCGAACCACGTCAAAGCTGAACCGCAGAGACACTTCGCGAAGAAATGCAAACGATCTTTTTGATGCACGCCTTCGTAATCAGCGGTGCGTTCAAATTTACGCAGGAAGCGTATTGGATTTTGTTTATCCATCCGGCCGCTGTATCATATCTCGTCGAATGGGCTTTTTAGCCACCCACCTCGTGGTAGTCTGGCTTTCATGCACGCGTCTTCGCCGTCGCGAAATTCCCGAGTCGAAAGTTGATCGTCTGCCGACGGTGATTTTCCGCGCGGCCTCTCGCCGTCGGACAATCGCTCTTCACATTCCGCGTGGCTTTCTCGCGTTTCGAGCACCTTTAAACGCTCACTGATTTGATTGTTGAACTCGAGCGAACATTCTAATTTACGACCGAGCTCGTTTATAACCTCCGATGACGTGTCCGCGTTGTTCTTAATTTCCGTCAAGATTCGCGATAGCACATCACTTTGGTGACCAAATGGTGGCCAAAATGAGTATAATTATATTACAAGCAAGTAATACATAATATTGTATTATATTTAAAATTATTGATACAAAGCGTTTTTTTGAATAAATATCTTTGATTTTTTTAAAAGCAGATATGAATATATTATTATTTCACATATTGATAATAAAAGTTTCTAAAAAATGAAAAATCCTCTTCTTTTTTCGTAAGTTAAGACAATTATTATCATAGAAAGAAATTATTTGTTGTGCCCGGCGCGGCACAGGGTGTGGGGTAGCCGGGAAAGTTCAACCAATTCCTTCCAATCGTTGTTTTGCAACAATTTTATTGTATCTTAAATAACTCTTCAGTACAATTACATTTGCTTATTTGATATTGATCAGTTTCTTTCGAGCCTTCTCTTCGTCGTCCTTTCCTGAATCGCTTCGTTCGTAGATTTAGAACGTGTACAATTTCTTTGGGTGTCTTCGTTGTACAATTTTAACGGCTTAGCACTCAGCACTACTTTAGTGATTGATTTATTACTTGTGACTGTCCGCCGCGGATTTGCGGTGGACGGCTTTTATTCCCTCTGTTTTGAAGGGTTTTTTGGAGGGGATCGCCTGGCAACATGACCATATATGGTCATGGGGGTTTTCTGTGGCGTTCATGATCAAAATGCAAGCGAAGGAAGTTCAAAGTCGAATTCCTTCGTTAGCGTCTTTCGCGTTTCCGGTGAGCGACGGTAGTTCGCTGAGTTAGCGGTTCTTGGCGCGGCTCGCGAATGTTCTTTATGATATTCGCGAATGTTTTATATAATTAATAAAATAAGTTATAGTCTCTCGGGCTATAACATCCCTCCCCCGTTAAAAAAGAAAAACGGAGGTTGTGAACGAAGTTTTTCTATCTCTTAAATGTACGTATACTTATTCATATTTTAATTACAATATATTTCCCGTGTACAATGTTTATTATAATCGTTTTTATATCTAGCTTATTATTATACCTTTTTTATTTTTAAAATCGTGTGCTTTTATTTCTTTTTAATATTGATTTGGGCATTCCATATGATTTATCAATTTCATCTACTAATGTAACAACAGCTGGTTGTTGAGGTTTCTTTTTTCTATGTTGGATAATTATCCATGCTATTAATCCTATAATGATTAAAATAGTTACTCCGCTGGAAGTTGTTGTATAGATGAATTGTTTTTGTTTAAAAAAGTTACTGTTGTCATTATTTAAGTCATTACTAATTTCTTCTAATTTGTTTTTTAATCCTTTTAATTCTAGTGGATTATTTATTATCTTTTTGAATTCGTATTCGTGGTTCTGTGTGTCGTTAATTTCTGAGATTGTTATATTAAACTCTGGTAAAAATGTTTCTATACTTGTATTATAAGTAATTGTTTCTGTTTCTATTGTCATGTCTGTAGTCGTTAGTTTACAGTTATCATGTAATGTGATCCGGCCTGTGTGTTTGATTATTCTTTTATATTCAGGATGATTATTACATTTTATCGTAACATGTTGTTCGACCGGTGTCGAATATAGCCAGGAGTGCGGCTGTTGTAATGTGATCCATATTGCGCTGGTCGCTTTCTTATGACCTATGTTACATTGATTGCGATAGTTTTGTACATAAATTTTCGTTTCACACGGTGTATTTTCGTTTACATGGTATACTGGTTGAATTTTTTCGCATATAAATAAATCGTTATTATTCGTACATTTGTTTAAATCTTGTTCCTTTAGAATTATATAGGTACGTGTTTCTTTGTTTACAGCAATCAACTTATTAACTACTTCTGTATATATAAAATTATTTTCGTAGTTAGGTATGGGTAATGGAATTACGTTTAAGACGTTAAATACTGGTTGTTTGATCAATGGGAATTTTAGAATTGTGTATATGTTTGTTTTTTTCGCAATACGCGCTTACTTTCATGAATTTTTCGATTGTTTGCCATTCGTCGATTTTTATTTGGAAAGGAAAATATGTTCCTTGCGGTAACTGTAGTACTGCTTCTTCTAAATATAGAATAATTTCATTTATTGGAGTTAACAAAGGATGTATTGTTCCCTTACGTATATATGTAAGATATTCTAGAATATCTTTCGCATCCCTAATTAAATCGTTTATCATTGCTATGATTATGGTAAAGTGTTCGTCTATTTCTTCGCGCGTGGTATATTCCCTAATGAAATGGTTCATTAGTTTACCGTTATAATCTAATATATTTTCTAGTTTATTTAGATGAATTATTGTTGTGTTCAAAACTTTAATTTGGTTTTTTTGCTGCGTGTTCCAGCGTTTGTTGGTTATTTCGTAATAGCTGTATCTGTTCATTTATTAATTTTCTATCGTTCGCGTCCATAATTCCGAATAATGTTTTTGTTATTGAACCTATTCCATCGATAAGACCTCTACGTTTATTCGTTCGAGTCTTGTATAATGTATTTATTAATTTTATTATTTTGGCTAAAGTTTTGGAATCGTTATTAATTATTTTTTTAAGATTATCGCAGGTTCGTTGGATGCTCGTATCGAATTTTATCTCGGTGCACATCTTATTTGTTTGTTCGATATATTGGTTTATCTGCCATGTTCTATCATTTAGTTCTGTTATATCTAATTTAATTACTAGTTTCCACATCCGGTTTGTCTGATGCAGGTGTCCAATTTTTTCGTAATATATTCCTGGCGTATTATCAAATTCCGCCACTTCGAATGGAAGATGTGTTTCATTTTTCTGAGTGCGGACGGGGTTGGTTCCCAGCGTCAGTGTTCTGTAATTACATATTGTAGGTATTATATTTATATATATATATATGTGTATAAATGTATGCACTCTATGGGTGTCATGTTGTTTCTTGCCTGCTAACTTTATCAGTGTGGGATTGGTTTTTAATCTTTTTCGATTTGGCTTTGCTATGCATTATGTCGTTTTGCGAGCTTCAGTCTCTCGCTAGTCGCTGGACTGTTTTGTTAAAATGTCGAGTTATCCATCATCGTCTGGTGAATTTGTTTGTGGCGACGATGATTTTTGTGAGGCGGATGTTCCGCGAGTGCGGGACGTGTCAGGTGGCCCGCCCTTGCCACCTGGCCGATTTGAGCAGGCCTGTGCAAGGGTTTATCTTCGTGGACCTTTATCGCTGCGGGTTACGTATAATTTTGAATTGGAGGAGCGTATTGTAGAGGAGGTAGTTCCTCTCTCTCTCAGTTTCCTCCACTGGGAGTGGGAGTTTTTAGACATTTTTCGGGCAGAGGAGGCTCGCCTCTTTGAAGAGATGCGGGCCCAACAGGGAGTTGGTCGTGCGGCGCGTCTTCGCCTCTTGTGCCGAGGTGGACCCGGCATTGGGAGGGGCCGTGGCCCGCTGCCTCCTGCCCACCTTCCGGAGGGGTTGCCGCCCTTGGGACGCGGCCAGGGTCGAGGACTTGGTCGTAGACCTGGTCGCGGACATGGTCGCGGACATGGTCGCGGACATGGTCGCCCGCATGGGTAAGTAGATTTTTATTATTTCTAATGTTCTACGAATAGTTTTAATTTGTTTGTGTGTATCCGTATTGTTTTTCTCCCCTTTTTTATTGTATAGTTTACGTCGGAGTTTTTTTCTAAAATCGTGTATGGTCCTGTCCATAGTGATTCTAGCTTTTTCGATCTTCCGCGTCGTAACGTTTCATCGTATACTAACACTTTGTCTCCTACTTTGAATTGTGTATCTTTTGTATTTTTATCATACTGTTTTTTGGCTTTATATTTTTCTTCTTTTATATGTTCTTTTGCGATTTGGTTTGTTGCGCGTAATCTCTCTTTTAATTCTTGCGCGTAATCGTCATAATTATATGTTAGTTTCGGCGGTTTTGTTAGTGCGGTCGGCATCTCGGCTTGATGTCCGTACATTAGTTCAAACGGTGTATATCCCGTGGCGGTATGTGGCGTCGTATTATACGTGAACATCGCGAACGGTATCCATTCGTCCCAGTCTGTTTGGTCCTTATTTATGTAATGTCTTAGATATTCGGCTAGTGTTCGATGCGATCGTTCTAACGCGCCGTTGCTTTCCGGGTGATACGCGGTCGTTTGTATTTTATTTATTTTTAGTAATTTGCACGTGTTTTTAAATATCTCGCTCATAAAATTAGTTCCTTGATCTGTTAAGATTTTTTCCGGTATTCCGTGTTCGAGTATTATTTTCGTAACGAATTCTTTACTAATAGTATTTGCTTCTTGGTTTGGAATCGGAATAGCTTTACTAAATTTTGTTAAATTATCCTGGAAAGTCAGTAAATATTTATTTCCATTATTGGTAATTGTTAACGGTCCGACTATATCTAACGCGCATTTTTCAAATGGTTTGTCGGGCGTGTCAGTAATTATTAAAGGAACTTTATTTTTTCTCAATAGTTTATTCTTTTGACAAGATTCACATTTCGCGATATATTGTTCAACGTCTTTAGTTAATCCTTTCCAGTTATGTTGTAATCGGATTCTTTTAATTGTTCGTTCTATTCCTTGATGCCCTCCTATAGGTGCATCATGATATTCTAATAATATCTGTTGCTTCTCTTCCTCTGTATATGTTTTCATATTATCAGCGTCTGTTTCTTCCTCTTCTTTTCTATCTTCAAAATTTCTTTATCTTTTTCTCTTGACGTTCCTGGTATCGCGTTGCGACTTAGTGCGTCGGCGTTCGCGTTCGCTCGTCCGGCTTTATGGATGATTTCATATTCATATTCTTCTAATTTTAATCTCCATCGGATCAGTCTTGATCCGGGGGTCGTTTACATTAAATAGCCATATTAGTGGTTTATGATCGGTAACAATTTTGAATTTTGTTCCATATACGTATGGCCTAAAATGTTTAACAGCCCATACAATTGCTAATAATTCTTTTTTCTGTAGTATTATAATTTTGCTCCGCCTTTGCCAGTATTCTGCTGGCGTAAGCAATCGGTCGGTCGTTGCCTTACCTCTCCTTGTGATAACACTGCTCCGATCGCATAGTCGGATGCGTCGGTGGTTACAATAAATTCTTCTGTAAAATCAGGATATTTTAGGACTTGTGCAGTCATTAATTTTTTTTCAATCCTACACGAATAAAATACTATGAGTTAAATTTTTGCAAACATTTGTAAAAAGACCAGGACATACCCGTGAGGAATGCTGGAACTTGAACGGACATCCTAAAAATAAACGGCACAAATAACCATAACTCCAAGCCAGTTAATAAAATAAAACATACAGGAAGCATGCGTGAACAAAGACCCCGTTATAGACAGAGGGAAAAAGAGCACTGACTCTTTAAGCAATAGTGAGGAAGAAGAGCAAGAGGAAGCGAGAAAGAAACAACCGCGAACCTGCTCTAGAGTATCGTGTAACGCATGTCAAGAATACGCATGCACCGCAGAAAGACGAAACTATTGCAATATTAACCTTGCCAATTCGCGAAGTAAAGGCGGAAAAATCAACATGCTGTATGATTCCGGATCAAACTATTTCTCTGATCAAATTAAAAAGGTTAAAAGATGACGCATTGATTTACGAAGAAAAAACTGCACTTACTGGAATAAGCGGACATAAAATATATACATTAGGAAAATTGTACGCTACAATTAAAATTAATGATCATAAAATTAAACATGCTTTTTACATAATAAAGGATGACATAGCGATAGAACATGATGGAATTTTAGGAATAGATTTCCTTAAGAAACAAACAGCAATCTGCGATTTATAGACAAATCAAATAACAATAAAGGATAGTATATTCAAATTACATCCGTGCAAGAAAATAATCCTGAAACCACGCAGCGAGACAATTATCAAGGCAGCCGTTGAATCAGAAAATGTTGGAATAACCGAGCAAGCGAGACAGCGCCAGGAGTATATATTGGAAGCTGCCTGGTGGAACCCAAAAATTTTGCCATGTCCTGTAAGTATGGTAAATACAACAGATAAAGAAGTCGAAATACCTACTCCAATAGTCACACTAGAAGACACGGAGGAAGATACAAGGGAAATAAGCCTCATAGAAACGGGAAGAAAAATAAAAAATAATATATCCCGCAAGCAGCGAATTTGACACTTATTGCGAACACACCATCTAATAAAGAAGAAGAACGAACACTTTTAGAAATTTGTGTGAGAAATTACGATGATATTCCATTTGGAAGGAGGAACCACTGACATGCACCGCGACGGTCGAGCATGAGATAAAGTACGCGTGCCGACACCGCGCCCGGTGAACGTGAAACCATACCGATTACCTGAGAAACATAAGGCGGAAGTAAATCGGCAAGTACAAGAAATGCTGCAAGATGAAATTATCAGAACAAGCACGAGTCAGTGGAACGCACCATTATTAGTTGTGCCAAAGAAAACAGATGCATCAGGAAAACCGAAACTCCGAGTAGTCATAGACTTCCGGAAATTAAATGAATTAACAATAGGCGACTCATTTCCATTGCCTTAATATTACTGATATTCTAGATAACTGGGAAAATGCAAAATATTTCACCACACTAGATCTAGCGTCAGGATATCATCAAATTCCAATGGCTGAAAAGGATAAAAATAAAACTGCCTTTTCAAACTCCCTACGGACACTACGAATTTAATCGAATGCCGTTTGGATTAAAGATGCACCAGCGACTTTCCAAAGGCTGATGAATTCAGTATTAATAGGAATGCAAGGTCTTAGATGCTTAGTCTACCTTGATGACATCTCATATTACGGATCAAGGCCTAAAGGCACAAACAAGCGATTAAAGGAGGTAATGCAAAAATTGCGAAAAACCCATTTAAAATTGCAGCCAGATAAAATGCGAATTTTTACGCAAGGAGGTAATATACCTGGGTCATATTATTTCCGAAAACGGAATATCTCCAGACCCGTCAAAAACTAACGGCAATAAAAGAATTTCCGACGCCGAAGAAAGTGAAAGATATCCAATCCTTCATAGGACTAGCTGGATATTACAGGAAATTCATTGAAGATTTTTCAAAAATTGCAAAACCGTTAACAAAACTAACCAAAAAATCAGAAAATTTTTATGACAACAGAGCAGCAAAACAGCGTTTTTGAATTATTGAAAAG